>NC_051218.1:15153776-15455859 GCF_015220715.1 Pygocentrus nattereri
GTTAAAAAAGTCCTATGTCATTTCAAAATTTATCAGAAGTGTAATGTTAACTTGACATCAAAGTTGACAAAACCAGCCTTTTTAAGAGATGACACCAGTTGAAAGAAGCCTTTATAAATGTTTATGTAGGCTTATGTCAGTTGTTATGATGAGCTCATATTTAGGTGTCATGTAGCTTTAAGAGCACTGCCCAATAGTAAAGTAGCATGTATAATACCATTTATTTGAACTACATGCATGGAGAGCATGTCTGAGCTTTAAGTGGACTTGTTGTAAGGGTCATTGTCCAACAGAGCAACAAAGAGGGCATTGAGACCTTTAGGCTTTGCTTAGAGACAGATCAATCCTGATAGAAGCCCAGTGGCCCGGCCAGTGCGAGGGCCACTTCAAAGCGTGTAAATCCATGTCTCTAGCAGGGATGTGAAGCTTTAGAGGGCTTGACGTGAGGATTTAGTCGTTTTGAGGACGGGCCGAGATGGAACGCGCCGAGCGGGGCCACCAGAACAGAACAAAGCTGCCGTGTGACCATCAAGCACCGCTCACACTGCTCCTCCAATCACCCCTCTCACTCCCCCACACACTCCATCTATCCTGACAAGCATCTCCCTGCTATGCAAATGAAGGGATGCAATTTATAGACACAACACCAGTAAATGACAGTGGTAATATGCGAGTTAATTTGCTACTGATGTCCAGTAAATTGGAGCCGCTGTGTTAATATGCGACACGTGTTTACTGTTGCGATATATTATGTGTTTTGTGTGACATTTACTGGAGGCAATGAGGCTCGGAGGAGGCATTGTGATGTGCCTAGTGAGCTCACGCTCCCAAAATATCCATTCGGGCCTTGTTTTATGCTTTTTGGGATTTTACGGCCCATCACCCAGGGTTTTTCTCATCTGTGAGCATTAACTGCCTTACATACGTTAGCGGTAGCAGCCACGACAAATAGCCATATCCGAGGAGTGAAGGCTATATGTGTCAACACAGCATAAGCAAAGCAATCCCTCAATTTGAGAACAGCGATAATTTTTTTTTTTTTTTTTCTTAATTATGGCTCATGGCAAAGCCTGATTTGAAGAAAGTTCCTTTAGCTGGATCTGTAACTTCATCTGTGGACTGGAGCTTACTCAGAGAGATGATCATTAAAGCCAGTGTCTGCTCGCTCGCTGTTATGTTGTTACATTTTATCACAGGTTGTCATCTTTGTATTAAAGCAACTTGTCATTTTGTTGCTGCCTTGCACCCTCCTTTCTAAAAATAAAATGTCCATTGCTTAATGAGAGCCTGCTAGTTGCGCTCACACCTCCATCAGCTTATTATGCAGTAATAAATAAAACACTCAGTCAGTGCTGCTCACTGGCGAGGACAAACCTAGGAAGTTACTTTGGAATCACATCCCCATAATCTTCCCCACCAATGTCAGCTTAACCTGTTTTTCCACATCTGCGAGTCCCTACCCCTAATGTGTCCTGACTGATAGATGGCTAATTTAGCCCCCACAGATAGCCCACCTACCTCTTAGTCAGTGCTAATCGTGTAATCCCTCTGTGTTGCAATGCTGCCCCCCAGTGTATGCACCCACCAGCCCTCACCTTCTCTCTCTTTTTCCTGCTCTGTAAGGTATCCGTGGACCAGACATAGAGCACCAGCTCCTCCCTCCTATTCAACCCTCTGATGCATGCCTTTTTAAGTTTGCCCTCACAAGTACTTAAGACCCATGGGTGCTCGACGCTCTGTGCTTTCCATGAGTGTTTGTGAGCATGACGCATTGGAAAGGATAAAAAATGGAAAATCTCAGCTCAGACAGCATCACAGGCAGAGCAGATGTATAATGTATGTGTTTTGGCACCTGACTCAGCATACCAATGATTTTTGATGCTTTGGACACGTGCTTGGCACCAGTCCAGGACTATGCCATCTCCTCGGTTCGTCAAAGTGCATCGCTCTTCACCGCTTGGCAGGCGGCTCTTCCTCACTCTCCCAGCTCGTAGCACTTTCAGGGCGGATGATGATTGCAACAGCTATAACACAAAAGCTATTATTTGCTTTTTTTTTTCTTCACTGACGTCTCCTGTGAGGATCTCAAGGGAGCACGTATGAATCCACTGAGGTCTACGTGCTATAGGCAGAGCCACCATGCTGAAGCAGCGATCAAGCTGAGTAATTGGATTCCGTCAGAACTATGGCTTGTTTTCTCTTACACTTCTTTTTGCTGCCAGTTTTTACACAGTTCCTCTTTAGAGTGCTGTTTAGTTGGTTGTCTTTGACAGTTTAAGTGAGATTCACCCTGTTGTCTTCCACACTGAGCACTCACACAGACAATATATAAAAAGAACCTATACCTATACAGACATGCACTTCTGCATTCCCTTGGCACCTATGGTTGGTCTTCTTGCTTGTCCTCTTTTATGCAGTCCAGACTGAAAATGTTGGCACAAAACATATTGTGGTATTATAGTAGAAGGAAAAAAAATATGCCTAACTTCAATGACCATGAATGCAATATAATGTTTGTGTAAAGGGCAACTGGTGTTTATAAATGATGTAAAAACATGAGATGCCATGATGCCATAGTTCTTAGTCAGATTGGTCTAAAGCAGGAGTACTCAAACTTCGGTCTTGAGGGCCCAAATTGTAGTGTGTGGTGGGCTGAAGGCCAAAAAGTACATAAATAACTACATACAAATACAAAAGATACAGTATATACATGCTATATTTTGAATTTCAAATAGACAAGTAAGTAACAGATTAGTTTTTATGCATGTTCTCATATTGGGTGAGGGGGTAAGAATCAGAAAAAAAAATCTAGTGATGATGGTGGCTCCGGTTTGTAATACTGTATAGTCATACCTTCGAAGAATATCTAACAATAGCCATGTACATTTCATATTTGTACTTTTATTCACAGTCAATTAAACCTGTGACCAAAAGACTGAATCTAAAAATACATGAACTGATAAACATTTGCACTTCCATTTCAGACCTGGACATTCATTGGTTAACAAATATGACTACTAACTACTAACACCTCCATAGCTGGAAACTAACACTCAACCAGTGGATTGTTACTGATTTTGAGGGTACTGATAATATTGGCTCATATCATTTTATATTTAAAATGGAATCATATATTGAAATAGTTTTAGCTACATGGTGCTTTACTGAGTGATATGATTGTTAGTTCTTAACTGTTGCGCAGTTTTTACATTCAAATAAGCTGTAAAAACTGTCATAGTTAATATAAATATCGTGACAGTGGTGGTGAAGCTAACTAGATTTATTTGTGGCTTTGCATTAATTATTCCTCCTTATATGTTTACCTTATATGTTTTTTTTTATGTTTCCTATATTTCAGAACATATTTTCATACAAAAGCTTATTTGTGTCATAACGTCATTCAGATGCTAAATGTTTCTATATATGTTTTTGTCATTTGAACCCTGAATGGTGTTTTGTGTTCACATTTATCAGTTTAGTTTGTATTGCTGATGTAGAATAGAGCTAAGAGTTCTCTCAAAGACAGTGCTCTATCACCAGAAGTTTCGACTCTCAACAATGCTGTAATCCTTGGGTCAGCAACATGCGCTTCTTTTTTACTGCCCTGTTGCGGCTCCAAAGCGGAATTCGATTTTTAGGTAAAAATAAAATAATCCTTCATTGCATCTAGCAGCTAACAAAAATGGCTAAGATAGAGATTTAAGACGAACATCAATAGGGCAGTCATGGGCTGGAGGTTAGGGAGCTGGCCCTGTGACCGGAAGGTTGCTGGTTCGATCACTAGCCATCTCCATAACACCACAGTCCATGACTGAGGTGTCCTTTAGCAAGACACCTAACCCCCAATTGGTCCCCGGGTTAGGGTTAGTGGATAGGGCTGCCCACCGCTCCGGGTAAGTGTGCTCACTGCCCCCTGGTGTGTATGTGGTGTATCACTTCACAGATAGGCTTAATGCGGAGTTGGAATTTTCCCGGTTGTGGGATAAAAAAAAAAAAGTATCACTTAATAATTTGGAGATGAATTGATACATTTAATCTGAAGCGAGAAGCTGTCAGACACTAAAAAGTCTCGAAGCTGAAGTTTCATATGAATTTTCCTGTTTCATCTTAAATGGTGCCTGCTGCACTATTTAAGGTGGAACGGGAAAATGCCAACAAGAATCTGTCAAATGAGAAGCTTATTCCAGCCTCATAAAAATCAAACTTTGAAAGTCATTTCATAGGAAACTGCTCCGCTTTTGGAAAAGCAGGAAACTTTTCAGTGATGTAAGAAAAGTGTCTAAGCTGAGCTAAAGCTTAGAGCAGCACAGTTATATTATTATTATATATATTAAATTTGTTAGCCTACGCTAGTAGCACATACTGAGACATATTTATAGCTAAGTTGGTAAAGTGGACATAAAACATCCCCCAAGGATGTTTGATTTTTGCTGAAAGGACAAAATGGCCCTTCTTAACATTTGGGTTGTTGACCCCTGCTCTAACCAACAATGTCTATAATTACCAGAAATATTTTCTGCGACATATGCTGATTTTATCTGCCAGACAACATATTGCTCAAGCTCTACTGGGACCACCAACATCATTATGGTGATTCACCTCAGCAGGACAAAGCAAAAAAAAAATTAAAATGACATTAGTGAAACAGTCTAGTTTCACTGTCCACTAGCTGTGTGTGGTTGAGGGCAGCCAGTGGCCAGTAGTCTGTGGCTCCAGAATGGGGCAACAGGTTGATACTCTATTGCTTTTGCTACTCACCGAGTCAACAGTGGTAGCACAAATCGGCTTTGAGGGAGCAGCTGCAGTCTTGAGTGCCCTTGCGTGGTGAAGCATCAGGAAGTTTCCTTTGACTTCATTCCTCAGTGAGATTGCTGACATCAGTGCTGGTCCCAACGTTTGTTAGAAGGTCTAGTCTCAGGATAAAATTCCCTCTGACATCGGCAAGATTGGAGGTGTAGTTCATGTGCCATGGACCTCTCCGAGCTTGGCACAACTACTAACCTCTATCTTCTCTCTCGTTACGGTTCCAGGAAGACGCCAGCCGTTTCCCACCCCACTTGATTCTGTGGAGGAGACTAATAGTGGTAATAAAGATCTTTATTGGACAGCAACTGAACAGAAGCTGAACTGGCTGAATATAATTTCCCCTTGCCTCTGTCACAGCTGAAAGGAAAGCACTAACACCATGACGGTGACCCCTCAAAAACTTGTAGCCTGTAGTTACCTCAGAACAATAAGCAGTGAAAGTAATGGGTCTTAATGCTACCATATGTATGTAACAAGGATGGCAACTGCAGTTATATAAGCTGTGACCAGTCAGTAATGCATTATAGTGTTCTTCAGCCTTTTGACCTGTAAAAGTAAGGAATTATTAAGCTGCTGGCTTGTATTAGCAACTGCATGAATCTTATCTAAACTGCAAAACATCTAGCCTTTGCCACCAGATTGCCTGTGTCATTTGTTTGATATTGGGTGCATCTCTCCGACTTTACCGTTTAGCCTTGCTGACTCCTGACAAAGTTTATAGAGGCCGAGCTTTGCCTCAGCCTCAGACTGTAAACGCCAGTGTAAATACACCCCCACATTTCTCACGGCTGGAGAGCAGGAGCAGTAAAACGCTCAGATTGATAGAGCAATATCCAATTCCTCCCCTGAGCCAGAGGGCAAACTCCTGTGGGGCACGGACCGGAGAGTGTCCTCCCTTTGACTCGGCATTAAAAATAAACTTTGGCAAAACATCACCTCATCAGTGGCAGCATGGATGCCCCTCCCCCACCCAATCCTCTCCTTTTATCGCAGGGGCTCCAACGAAGAACAATTAAGAGCTCGCCATGAGGCCGGTGCGGAACTGAATCACCCTGTAAGCACGGCCCTCCAGGCCAGTACTAATGCGTCTCCCATAGCGCACACTTCCATAAATTACCGCCAGCACGAGCGGGCAGATACAAATAAAGGTGATTTAGCCCAAAGAGATGCTGAGGGATGGCTCTCATTAGCCCAGAGTGGAGACGCAAGTCCGAACTTAACGGAGAGGAATTCCTGCCCATTAGCGCAATGGCAGCGCTTGTATTGATAGGTTTTTAATAAGACACTGCATTAATGGTTTCTCATGAGCGAGTGGGTTTTATGGTAATGGGGACAGGCAGTGGGAGGGGGACATAGGATGTCTCAAATGTTTTTTTTTTTTGGCAGATTCCATTGAAGTCCTTAGCAGGCTCTGGACTCTGTGCTTGGTGTGGACTGCATGTGGCACACTGTCAAGCTACTGCACAGTGTACAGGAATAAGGCTATGATAAAGACTTTCTTGCATTAAATTGACTGACACCAATGAGGGTGAAAGTGGCAGTGATAAACTATGTGAAAGAGACTTCTTCCATGTGTAGAAGTCTTCATTTCCTCCTATTAATTTCAGGGACTCGTCTACTTTCTCCCCCACCCTCCCACCACTCCAACCTAACTCCAGTTTTAACCCTACCCTACCTCGCCTCTGCCTGCAGATGCTCTAATTGAAAAAATGGCTGCAAGTTAAGTAAATGAAGACGTTTTAATCAGCCCTCTTCTTTCCCTCCCTCTTTCTCCCCTGTGTCCCTGAGATCTTTCTATTAACGGAATCGTTAAGGGATCAATTTAGAGTTTTTTAAATAGGCTGACAACTCTATTGTCTCAATGACACATATATTGAAGATTAATCTTGTAAGAACATGAACTTTGCCACTGTGGGCTCCAAGCTCTACAAAGAATTCTCACCCCTTTCACCTGTGAAGATGGAGCAATTTTTGTGTGGCAGGCTAGCCAAGGCTTGCTATGAGTGGAATGAGGGTATTCAGCAGCACCTGATCCAGATATTTTTCAAGGTCTGGGCACTTACAGGCAACTCTGACATTTTGGCAAATAATACCATGCCTCATGTTTTTTCATTCAGTGAATGGGTGTGGACACTTTTGCCATGACCTGGGTTTTCCATGAGAATTTCCACCCAATTGCTAATGGCAGCCAAGTGTAAGAATTTTTCATAATGTCTTTTCAAGTTGAGGTCATTTCAGAAGCTTATTTATGAGAAAGGGTGCTCTTAGTCAAGTCCAAGAGAACTCAAAGCTAATGATTATAAAGGCAATAGACAGTACACATTTAATGTGCACTGAGAACAAAGTGCAGGTCTAAATCATGTCCATTTACTCATGTTTTAGATTTGATTTAATATCTCCAAATGTATCACAGCCTTCTGACCTGAATATTGAACCTCAGCATGTTGACTTTGATTGGTGATTTAACTTTTAATTTAATGTGTGCCAGAAAGTGCTTAATTTTCTTTTGCTTTAATTTCAATACAGGTAATTACCAGGCAGGCAAAGGAGGCTGTCGCTAAGCTTGGTAAATATAGTCAGATTGGGATTGTAGCAAAATGCTTCAAGTTTAATTTCATTTACAATAATGTTCATAACCTTTTCTTCTATTTTGACACATTATGTGTCTTGGGTAAATTACAGCAAAGATTCTGATTCTTCTATTTTTTTTTTTTTAATCACAAGCTTGTTCTTTCCTTCCTGGCATAACTCTGAGCTGGAGAAGGTCAGTAATGCATGCACTTTCATCATAATGATCCTAATGGAAGATGCAACCTCTGTCAGTTAATCACCTGACAGTGCACGGGGGGAGGGGCACCTTTTTCATTTCACAAAATTTCTACATTATTTTGACAAGTGCAGGAAAGAGAGTGGGACCCCTATAGCATACCAATGCTGAGATCTATCATGACCTGACCATCGGTTTCCTTCAGAGAGGGGCCATGTCTTATGGAGGAGAGGTTTTATTAATGGTTCCATTCCCCATCTGGGCTTTGAACCACTATTTGTTATCAAACAAATGGGAAGTGAAAATGAACGTGAGGAGCCCAGGGAGCCCATGGGTGAAAGGACTGGGAAATGAGTTCCTGTTGTCCACCAGTCACATTCCGGAGTGCATTTTAAAAAGCACGTAATCCATTATGGATGTCATCCCCCACCCACTGGAACACCTGTGGAGAGCCCAATTGAAGAGTAGTATGCTCTTAACATTGTTTATGTACAGCTTGTTTGGGCAGAATGCAAGAAAGGTGTTCACAAATAGCTAAATAACTAGTATCCCACAGACTGACTCGATATTGATCTAATACATTTTCCATTTCACGTTGATTAGAGAAAACTCCTGAAGCGTTTGACCAGGTCTATTTTCTCAGTCTCATTGTTATGCCATTTTTTTCCCTCTTTCTTTCTTTTTGATCAAAGTGAATCCATTTTAAAGTATGTAAATGAGGCTTGTCTGACTTCTTTCTGCTGGATCTGACCTAAATGAACTATAACTGATCTCACTCGTAGCTCTGCTGAACTCTCTCTCACATACTGCTAAAATTATGTCTCCCCCTGACACTATTTTTTTTTCTTCCCTGCAACCTTTTCTCCTTGAAAAAGTGCGTAAAATTTTTAAACGTCACCTAATTGCAGGCAATATTGACAAATCCTCTTTTAGAGATAGCAGCCTTTTATTTTCCATCTGCAGTGTATAGGCGAATAATCCTATCACATCAGAAAGCTCCCTTTCATTTACTGTAAAAGTGCATGGCTGTCAGCACTACACATGGCAAGCAAGTGGAGCCCAAAATGAAGCAAACCAATCAGTTGAGAAATCTTTTTTTTTCCCCCAACTCTCTCTCACTTTCGCTCTCTCTCTATCAGACGTGGACGCCTGATAACCAACCCCCCCACTCTCCCTCCACTCCGGTGTGTCTGCAGTGTGGCGATAAGCAAATCAATATCCTGTCACTTCTCATTTTTACTTGCCCAATTCTACTCTCTGCACCTTGCACAAGGTGACAAGGCCTGGCTCGTGCTCTGGCCGAACAATTTCTGCACTTTTTTTTTTCTCTGTTGAATATTCTCCATCTCCTGATGCGTGGATCAGCTCCATGGACTGAGGGCAGTGGATGGAGATGTTGAGGGATGTGCATATCACTGTGGTCACACACACTGGTGCTGGATAAGATGCACTCAGTCGAGCGACACCTTCACTCATTCACTAACACATTCAGGTCCTTTTGGAAAAACGTACAATTGTGGCAGAATAGAACTGCTATTCATATATCCATATAGGTTTGTGTAATGCAGGACAAAAAAGTACCCACCTCTAGCCTCTTTCTGCTGGCCCTCTAGTGGCCACTTCACCAGGGAAATGGAAACCAATTTGATTATTTATATGCACTATCACCAAATATAATTTTTTTCTCTGTAAGTTTGTTAGGATGTTAACAAGGACTCTCCATGTGCTGAGCTGCTAGTGAGTAATGAGGGGTGAAAGGGGAGGAGTGAGAACCTCTTGCTGTGAAAGCAAGTCACACCTCTCCACCAAGATGATTGTTCTGATGGTTTTAACAAAATGTAGCTCAAATGTACAGAAAAAAATCTGTAATTCTCACATCCATATAGATATAATAGTGACACCTTATTTTGAGTTGTCCTTTTAGATGAAACAAACAATCAATGGACTCTCCCAGTAATATGTCAAAAACATATGAGGGTTAGGATCAGGTTTTGGGTTGAGGTTAAGATTAGGATTAATCTTAACCCAGGGTTAGGGTTAGGTTTTAGGTAAAGTTATACATGTACAAGATATTTACATCAGTGTATTCAGATGCTTCACTGCTGCTACTTCACTGACATATTGCTGATGTGTTAATCTGATAATCTGTTAAGAGTTTATTAATCATCTACAACGAAGCACTCCAAATAAAGTTGCCAATATAATACTTAAAAATCATCCATTTAAATCAGACTCTCCACCCGAAGACTGCTGGGATAGGCTCCAGCTCCCCCCCGCGACCCTGACGGAGAAGCGGCTTAGAAAATGGATGGATGGATGGATGGATAAATCAGACTCTGACTCGTTCTTACTTGTAATCTAAAAAAACATTTTGTGCCCAACACAAAGAATGTTTTTTACTAAGTCTTGTGATGGGTGACCATTAAAAATAAAGTTTTAGCAGATGATTTAATTGAATATTTACACAATGTAACTCAAATCTATGAATAAAAGGCCTGTCCTCCATTCTTTGATCCATATTGTTGCTGTCAGAAACAAACCCTTCTCTATATAATGGATGTTGACTTGAAAGGTTGTTGTCCGGGTAATTTGGTAATATTTTTTATTGGGCTGTTCATCATGAAATGTTCAGACAATGTAAATGACAGTTGATGTTTAAACATCAAATAAGGCAAAATTGAAATCAACATCAAGAAGCTGTGACTTTGTGCACATTTATGCCAGCTGTTACATACTGTCTGGTGGCCATTAATCAAACTGCTATGTCTAATGATCTAACACAATATTGTAGGTAGTCACTGCATTTGCCTAGCTTATCAGATATGATGCAACATCACTGTAAGTTTTCACTTCTCTCTGAAGTAGTCAAAAAAAGTTCCGCAGTTTTGTAGCACTGTGATCTCCACTATGGTGCATTGCCCTTTCCTGATCATTAGGATGTTCTCTTTGTTATCTGCTGGCATTTTGTCTGGTGGACAGAGAAATCCCGATGTGATCCATGTTAGATTGTGAAACATTATCATCAAAGAAAGCCAAGGCTATGATAAGAAGCCTATAAGCTTTGTTGTTTCATCATGGGGAACCGAACAGGAACATTTCATGGCCATCCCTTTGTCGCAGATTTTTTTCTTTATTGGGTTTTAACATATTAGAGTTTAAAAATGTGTCTGTCTCTAGCTCACCAACGAATAGTTCAGTTCGTAATACCTTGTATTGCCATTCTAATTCAGCAGCTCAATTCTAGTGCAATAGTACAAACACCTGAATTAGTTGCATGGAGCTAAAAACAAATATACTGGATCTCTAAAGCCTCTAAATACTGAGTGGTCACTACATTATATTTGTGTGGCATTGATAACACTGTTATAGCTTTATGGGAAGATTAAGATAAGTCTGGCCCTTTGCAGAAAGCGCCCTTGCTAACATGGATAAAGAATGCTTGTTTCTCTCTGAAGTCCATAGATCACAGCCAATATGTGAAAGTTAAGCATGTCAATACAGGGCATCCACAGCTGAGCCCAGCTAATACAAAGAATGATGGAGTACTCTCCAGAAGATTTCTCTTATTTGTGTGTATTGATTACTTAATTTTCTTTCTCCAGTGCAGTGCTAGTGTATAACTGTGGGCAAACCATGGAAAAGCCAGGAAATAAATACTGTGTGAGTCCATTAGATGGAAGAGCCAGCTGTAAAGGCACCATTCAAGAAATGCACTCTCATCCCACATTATGGAACCTGTGTATTGTCATTACTGGAAGAAAATCATATCTCTAAATCTACATCTTTAAAGGAGAAGGAAAACATTTTACTTTAATGCATGATGTTCCAAGTAGAGTAAAAAGACTGGAAAAGGCTTTAAGAACTGTATCAAGCTATTGTAAAGCTATAACATATTAGAGTTTAGCATGTGTAGGATGATAATGCATAAACCTACATACAATAAACCAGAACAACAACCAGTTTTGTTTTAATAACACAAAAATAAAAATCTTATAAAGCTGATCAACTGTCAATGTCCTCCACCTAACTAGGCTGTATACACAAACCCTCCCCATGTTGCATAATTCTAATGATTGTTACACACTATATGACCAAAAGTATGGACACCTCCTAATTACTGAGTTCAGTGTTTTAGTCACACTCACTGCTAACAGATGTTTAAAGTCAATTAAATCTCCTTTGACATACACTGGCAGGAGAACAGGTCATGCTGAAGAGCTCAATGACTTTAAACATGACACTGTTATGTGACACCAACTTTGCCATGATTCTGGATGTAAAATTTCTACACTGCTAGATCTGCCCATGTCAACTGTAAGTCCTATTGTTGTGAAATAGAAGCATCTAGGAAGAACAGCTCAACTGTGAAGCAATAGGCCAAAGTAACCACTAACTAATCTGATGCCAGGAGAAGGCTACCTATCAGAATGTATAGCACCTACAATAAAGTTTGGTAGAGGAGCCATTTGACATTTTAGACAATTATATGCTTCCAATTTTGTGGCAACAGTTTAGGGAAGGCCCTTGGCTGTTCCAATATGATGGTCCGCTGCACAAAGAGAACACCATGAAGACATTCTTTGAGAGTTTGGTGTGGAGGACCTCCAGTGGCCTTCACTGAGCCCTGACCTCAACACCTTAACACCTTAGGAATGAACTGGAACATCAATTGCAAGCCAAACCTTTCTAATCCATCATCAGTCTTTCCACAGAGTGAAAGCTATTATAGCTGCAAAGGAGATGGCAAATTAATTTCAATGCTCATGGTTTTGGAATCCCCCGCGACCCTGACGGAGAAGCGGCTTAGAAAATGGATGGATGGATGGATGGCTGGTTTTGGAATGGGATGTACAATGTCCATATTGTTGCGATGGTCAGGTGTCCATATATGTTTGGCCTAGTTCATATAAGTAGCCTGTAATGCTGACACTAGCTAGTCAATAAAATGTCATAGTTTGTTTTTTTTTTTAAATCAAAATGTAACCACATAATAGTTGTGGGTCAATAATATGGGGCGGGGGAAGGGGGGTGGCAATGCATTAAACAAACCAAAAATATCTAAAATTGTACACATTTCTTGAAAATTTCATATAAGTGCATAGAACATTATTTTCCACAGAAAAAAAAACAAATAATAATAAGGAAGACCCTAAATCCCAGGAATGTGATAATCTAAAATTCCAGTATTAGTTGCAGCAGCCCTCAAGAGAGAAAATAAGCATGGGGGTACATCTTAACCTGTGGGATCTCTTCCTCTATGTTATGCTGAATTTGGGAAATATCTATTAATCCATTTCTCATTAAATATTCACATAATATTAAGGGCTGATATTTTTTCAAAAGGTATAAAAATAACCTTACAAACTGACAAAAATGAAGTTACAATGTTTTCCTATGACAGCAAAAATATATGTGGCATGCACAATATAACAGTACTAGTCAATCCAGTGCAGTGGAGACAGTGAACTGCTTCCCATTCATTTATATTCAACATGTAAAGTAGTAAGAGCTTCTCTGGTTTGGGTGCTTTATTTCAGGGCAAGTTGTCCTATTTCACTACTGCTGGCCTGTTTCGAAAAACAACAGAAAAGATTTTGCATTTAATATTTCACATAGTCATTCAAGCACGGCTATTATTCAACTACATTTGCAATCGAAAAAAAGGAATTGCAGATTTCTTAACTATTAAAACCTCTTGTTACTTTCTTGAAACTGAGACTGAGTCCAAGACTTTGCTTGAATATGCAGTGCCCAAGGCAATGTCAAATAATACTATCTTCCCGTAAGGTTGTCAAGGCCTCTGAGGGATGTTAGCCTGAAACAGTGCATTCTGGGTATATTTTCCAGGAGGGTAGAAGGTTCCTGAATGAACTGAGGAACCAGGAATGAAATGTCAGTCTGCAGAATGTCTCAAATTCGTAACTTGAAAATGTCACTCATGAAGCTGGTCTAATGAAAAATGGATGATCCGGACCACCTCCCGCACATTAATGTACTCCAGCCAATCTGTCCCCTGCAGATTGCTGCTTATCTCCACACGGACACACACCCTTCGCCTGCTGTAGGTAAATAAACAACTGCCTACAACAGGCGAAAAAATATGAAGCAGATATGCTTGATCTGCATTTATGAAAAATCAAACCGCAAACAAACACAGATCGAGAGCCATGCTGGATTTCTGGGTGAATAACCGCGACGGTCGGGGTCACTGTCTGAGTAACCACCATGAGTACAAATTTGAGGGCTTAATGATAAACCTACAGTGGGGGCGCACTTTCATTGCTGAAGAGGCCACCCTACAAATACCCCATACTTCACAGCAATGTTAAGAACAAGCTTCCGTATCTATGGCTTATATGATACTGGTGTGGTATTATAATGAAGCAGTGGTTACTATCAGCCAACCATTTTTTTGTGGTTTGAAGCAATCTTATCTAAGCCCCTGGTTCAATCCTTAAAGACAATAGATCTTCATATCTGTGCATGAGTGAAGGAATCAGAACTTGTCTTTGCTTTTGTATGCCTGTGACCACAGGGCCCAATGTCTCACTAATTGTTTGAACCTTTCAAGTCAGTTGAATAATGCAGTTGTTTCTTTTGTTCACTTACTAATTGTACCCATGGGGGAAAGTTAAGTATTAACATTGCATGAATAGTAGTTTTCATTCCATTTCATTTTGCTCGTACCTTGAAGGAACAAGTCAATGAAATTAAGTCCCTGGTTGTGTTTAAACGGAATTGCAGTGTTTCATGTCGTTCCATTCAGGTGACCATCACTGGTGAAATGAACTTTAAGGCCTTTTGGTTTGTGCTATTTTGTGTGAGTGCTGATTAACATTGGAATGCAGAGCCAAAAATGGTCATAGATTAAAATGGAGGGTAAAATGAAATTACTATCAGTGAAGACCATTCAAGATATAAATTATTTTGTACTGCTATGCAGTAAAGTAAGATGCCAACCTTTCATTTATTGAGTGTCCTGTCACAATGGCCATTAAGTACAAGTTTACTGTTCAGGTGATTTTCTGAGAAGATTAGATATAATTTTACTTGCACAAGGACCAAAGAGGAAAGTCAAAAGAAAATAACTGAAAATTGAGGAGTTTATTTAAAGATACAGAGAAAATGTGATTTCCAGTAAGACCTGGTAGACCACCAAAACTGTCACTATCAGATAAGCAGCACTGAAAGCTTTCATTTTTGAGGGAGAGGAGAAAATTAAGCTCCACTCTTCCTTCAGATCTGAAAAATCCACAGGTCTTTCTGTCCATCCTTCCACAGTGAGAAGACAACTCAGTGCTATGAGCCTGAAAGCATATGTAGCTGTCAAAAAGCCATTACTGAGAAAAGGAAATCAGAACAATTGTGAATCATACAAAGAAGCTGCTAGTGTTCTCAGAACAAGGACTGACCACTTCAGGGTCCAGGGGCTGTATTACAGAAACTTCCTTTTCTTTTTGTCTTAAGATCTGACAGGTCAAGATAAGATTTTTCACAAATGTGTATTACAGAAGCAAATGTTACCTTACTTTAGGAATTTTATCTACAGCATCGTATTTCTAATTAGGAAATCTTCACCTACTCTATCAAAGTTAACAGTCAACTGTCATGTCTGTTACCTAGCAACTGATCATACACACACAGCTGAAATGTAAACAAGTAATCAAAATGATAAAGTTAGCCAGACAGCTGGCTACCGTTACTGATGGAAAAAGGGTTAAACAAAACTACAGCAGGATAAACTTGATGTTAGGAATATTGTGACAGCTGTTTGTGCTCTTTGACAGAGTGTCCAGTTTCAGTTATAGTTTCCCAAATGCTTTAGCTGACCATGCTAAAGTTATTCCTCCTCGTAAACAGCAACGTGTCTTATTACTCTGTCTTATTACTCCTGACATTGCTGTAATTTTTTTTTCTGATGTGTTTTGACCAACATAAACACACAAAGGTTACAAGACAGGAAGGTTGGAGGTGTCTTCAGTGTCTGGGAAGTAAAAAAGGCAGTACAACATTTTTAATCTGTGGTTGGTTGGTTGGTGCAGTGGATAACACCTCTGCCTTCTACGCTGTAGACTGGGGTTCAATCCCCACCTGGGCAAGCGCCCTATACTATACCAATTAGAGTCCTTGGGCAAGACTCCTAACACCACCTTCGCCTACCTGTGTAAAATGATCAAACTGTAAGTCGCTCTGGATAAGAGCATCTGTCAAAATGCCGTAAATGTAATCTAGATAAATGTAGCATTATGCCAATTATAGTGAACTATGATGCCTGACACTGCATAAAACAATAGAAAACGGAATAGTTTACGGAATAGTTTCCGTAAAACAGCCCCAAACCTTAAAACAATTGAATGTGTTTGGGATTCCTTACATCATGAGAAGCAAAAAAAGGCAACCAACTCCTAAGACCGATCTTTGAGGCATGAAAAATATCTCTATTACTTTAAGGAACTATGTTCCATTCAGTACTGCCTATTCCAGGGTTACTAGCCTATTCCTACCCAGTTCACTGACCACGCTGATATGCTAATAAATGGAAGTACGAAGATTTTGATGGCTTTATAGATTTATTAAATCTTACTGATGGCTGCTAGAGATTAGCTGTTTTATTTGATTGCTGGAAATAAAAGACAAAACACTTTTTTATGACGGTTAATAAACTTTCTGCCTGGTTATGAGAGACAGGGCCTTTGTGGAAACTTGAGGTTTCTGCCCCATTTGCATAATAAGGAAATTAAAGGCTTAGATTAATCACCTCATCTAAGGTCAGTCAGTTCACCCTCCGTCTGCATTTTAGCATATCCTCTGCAGTCCACACTATCGGCAGTCAATGGTTTAAACACCACTGCAAGACGTTTGAGCTGAAAAACCATTTAATGCATTGCTTTATCTGCTGTCACCTTGACAGCTGAAAAATGTGTGTTTGCACAGTCAGCCCACATTTTGATTTATCTTCTCGGCTAAGATGTAATTTATGAACATGCTCCGGGATTCTCGTGTCATTACACATCAAGCCGGATGCCTCTCCGCCACCGGGAGAGACCTGTTCTGTCTGAAAGATGGCTGGAATTCTGTTCTGAAGTGCTACACACCAGTCTGGTTTTCTTCTCTCAATTAAGTCTCTTGGCTGCATGCTAATCTGCAAAAGAGGCGGTTTTGTGAGCCATCGCTGTAATCCATTATGTGCACATATCATCAAGCAAAGAGTGGAGCAAACTCAATATAACTGGTTTCACTTAACAGAGAGTGAAAACAATGAGCAATTTTCACTGAGTTAAGAGTAATTGAATGAAAACTCAGTGTGCTGTCGGGAGAGACACGACGCTTTATAAAGTGCTAAAGACCACCAATCACTGACAAATGTAGAACACATACAATAGTGTCTAAGAAATCAATTTCTCATTCGACATCTAAATTTAATTAGCTGATTACTTCTGCGGAGACAATGGGGCAGATGTGGATTGTATTCCTATTGATCTGCCTGTGGACATCTGTTAAAGCATAACTAACAAATTAGAAGGAAGGAAATTTTAAATGTGTTTTTGAAAGACATGACCTTGCACCTGCACTTACTGCACACACACACCCACATGGGTGTGCATGCAACCTCCCTTCCATAAAGCAGTTCACTGCACATCTATAAATAGGCTGTAGGGCACTGAACAACCTCAATTTGCTAACACTCCCCACCCTCCCTCCCCCCTATACACTTCTATTGCAATTATCCCAAGGTTTATTTCGGTTAAGCAGTCAAGCAGAGGGAATAGATTCCACAGCTCATTCAGCAGTGGTTAATAACACCCAGAATACTTAATAGTAGCTAGCAATCAGTTTCATCAAAAGAGAATGTGAATATGAGCTGGTTTCCTAATGGAGGGCCTGCTCTTTTCCACCGTATATAATGAAAGAATGAACGTCGCGTCTGTGCTGATGTATGAATACTTGTCTTTCATGTTCAACTGAATGTGATCATTTGCGTTTTCAGAGATTAGATCGCTATAAAATTCTGTATCTGTCATTTTCTGCTGTTGGCAAGTTCTTCTTAGTATGCTTAATATTTCACACAGTCATTTAAGCATGGAGTCCATGCTTTCTTTCTCAGAATTCTGACTAAATGAGATGTTCTTGTTCATTGTACATACCGTCTGCTGCTGAAACACCTCAGTCTTTTTCCTTTTTTCGCTTCTTAGAAGTTGGAGAGCGGTGGAGAGCCAAGGTCTGTATTTCATTAGTTGGCCTAAAGCTCCCATTGAATGTGAAATCTGTAGGCAACACCCTGGCTGAGCCAAAGGGAAGAAAGCAGAGGTTGATTTGAGAGAGACACGGAGAGAGCAAGGCTCAGAAACAGACTCCGAGGCAAGTCACATGGAGATAGGGGCTTTGATATTCCCTTACTGGCTGCTGGTGACCTTCACCTGCTCCAGATGAACCCAGGAACAGAGACATAATGTGGGCGAACTGTTCCCCAAGCTGTCCTTTGCCTCGCGCTCTACTAACTGTAATAAAACAACTGTAGTCTGTATGGCAAAGAGCTCCCAGGGGATTAACTCCTGAGATGTAACACACACTCACACGCACATGCCCAATAACACAGGCTACTGCACACAGAAGGACACACTCGAACTGTAAAAGAAGTCGAAGCCTCACACATAACATACTCAACAACCTGAGGCTCCGTTGCTGAAGTCCTTGGTGAGCTCCTGATGATCAATCATGTGCCATCAGTGGCACACAAACTTCACTCTGTATATAATCCTTCAGTACATTGCTTTTGAAGCAAGCAAAGGTGGAGCTGTTACCTCCTGAAAACATTCAGATGTGGAGTTTGAGGGACTGGCCAGAATGCTGCTGAGATAACATCAACTGGTGGAAAGCCAATCTAATGCCAATATTTGACAGCAAGATCCTTTGAAGCTCATTAGCACTACCAATGAATTCGGGTGTAAGACCACAGCTGGGGAGGTCTACCTGTACAAATGTGGAGTGATGTTGCAGACATTGCTTGTATTCTCTTGTCCCTTAGCAGTATTTTAGATATTTGGATCCATGATTTCACCACCGTGCCTTTTTTTTTTTTTAGTTCTAAAAGCAGTACCACTAGGCGTGCACCATCCCACCCACAACCTCACTACAGCCTAGTCAGAATTTCTCCCTGCTCAGGTATTTGACAATCTATTTCTTATTTACACTGCAGCAATCTTGTGTAGCATAATGCTCACTGGTGAAACTGCAAAGAATATTTTAAGCTCACACTAACAGAACACTACAGATGTTATGATGTTTGATGGATAACACCTCACTCTACCTAATAAGCAACATAAGCAGGTGCTCAGGCCCCAATGGCCAGACAAGTTCTCAAGAGTAGGAAAATGCAAAAAGCCTAGACCCAAAAATCCAAAAGGCTAGACATGGCCCTGACATTGACATAATCATCAGTGATATAATTGTCATGCTACCATTACCAGTAATTGTCCTGACAGATGTTTCATTACTTCTTATGTCATATATTCTAGTTAACCATTATGACATCATCATTACTGCATTGTCATTTTTTTATGACTATTAAAGGTTATATTATGGAATGTAATCTGTCATAACAATTCATGACAGACATGGTTATGTCAATGTTATGGAGCAGGGTTCAAGCAAAGTGTTACCGATTGATGTTCAGACCGGAATGGGCCTATAAATCCTTAATGAGCAAAAGGTTTGAGGTTATCTCCGAATGGATAGAGTGGTGTCAGAAAGATAATAGGTGGGTGTGTGCATACTGAACGTAGCTCAGAGATAAGGAAGAATAACTTTTTTTCCCAGCTCTTTCTGCAAACAGACTCAGGGAAATTAGCTCTTTGATGCTTTTGGTCTTGCTGGAGTGGAGGCATTCAAAAGAGGAGAGTGCATTTGGTTCGGCTGTGGCTAATTAAGACTTAAGAAGAAAAAGAGGCCGTCGTCTTCGATTCTGTGTTGTTCTCAGTGAGAGCGAGATTGCATTTGACTTGCCTTCCCGTGAGACTGCAAAGTGATATAGAAAATAAAACAACAGAGCTTTGATTTGCTGCATTTGTTATTCTTTCCATGTGTCTATATATATATATATTTTTTTTGTTTTGTCTGGGTCTTTTTCCCATTTAAATGCAGCTGTAGTTTAATCTTGTCTATATGTGTAGATAAAAAGACTTTAATATTTATATTTACTTATATTTACTGTTGTTTTGTTGTTTGTTTTTTTTTTCCATGAGTGAAATGGGTTTGCTGTAATAAAAAGTAATCCGCATTAATTTAAATGCATGTGGTCAAAAGCAGGACAAGGTGAATCTGAAGACTCCTTTTTGAAATGAATGGATTCTGACATTCATCACCTGTTTCTCATGGCCCAGCCACTTCAGTGTCACTTCCTGTGGGATGCATTGAATGTTTTGTGGGCTGCAGTGAAAAGACTGCAGACCTCTGCTTTGCATCTGACCTTGGGGCTATTGAGGGTTCTAGCCCAGCAGGAGTCATCTGAGGCCATGAAAACAGAAAAAGTGATATTTTTTTCTTCCCTTTTTTCCTTCTCATCTGTTGCAGTTGTTGATAACCCAGCTATGGCTGTGGTATGCTTTCAGGCCCAACGCTGCTTTGTTGAACATATTGCTGCAAATTTGTGGGCTTTTTTCTTTTCTCACCCATCTAATGATGATTTATTTAGCCTTTGAACTTTCACTAAATAACTTTTTTTTTTCTTCCTCCCGGAAACATAAATCTTCCAAGTTCCTCCTAATCTCCTCCCCGGATATTGGGGGAAAAGAGGTCAGTTTTTCATATTCTGCGTGTCGGTTTTAATAGGCTATTAATGAAGATACATGCAGGATCCTGCGGTTAATAAGACGAGTGTCAGGTCTCCCCTTCCTGCAGGAGACATGGTGAAGAAGAGCTAGCCGTGCCGCTGTTTCTCCGACAACGTTCAGTGTGAGGGGAGGTAGAGTGGGGAGATGGTGGTGCTGAGGGGGGTGTAGGGGGGAGATAGGGGTGTCAATGCAGAATTACTCCTCATTACAGAGCCGGACGAGCCAGTAAATCACAGCTCTCTATGCTGGCAACTCTCTCCCATCATCACTCAGAATACCTCCGTTGGCATGCACTGCCTGCCCGCTGACCTATAAAACCGCATTGCCATGTCCCCGGCAAGATCGCATTTGAACAGCAAGGATGTGTGTCGAAAACAAGGCTCAGATGCTGCAATCGATTGCACACTGTTCTTGCGCTGAAAAGCCTTCATGAGACGGCGCAGCACCAGCACAGAGCAACAAGAGGGTTTGGTGGAGAATAGACATTGGCAGGTTTCGGGGGAGTCTGGGGTGAGCCAGTCCCCCAGGGACAATAATGTTACTCCTCACCTCCCCCCCACCTCCCTGTGGATTCCCTAAACAAAGAAGTTGAAATAACTAATCACCATTGAAATTCTATAGCCACACAGTGTAGTAACAAGTCACTTCTGGGGCCTGTTTACAGAGCTTTTGGGCTGAGCCCCCTTTAATCCAAGACACGAAATGTTACAGCGCAAAATATGAATTAATGTTAAATGTTAATGTTAAAGCCAAGCTGCATAAACCAGTCATGTTTTGTGAGAACACTCTACATACAATACAAGCTTATAAGAACAAGCAGAGTGGCCTAATAACATTCAGGCTGGTTACATTAAAGTTAAATTCAGTTTAACAGTATATTTCAAATGTATGTGTTCAAAAGTGAAGTCAACCTTACGATGATCTGAGATTTTATCAGATCAAGTTTTAAGAAAGATGGCCCAATTCATCCCATTATTACAGCTAAGATGTTAGGCCTGCACCTGTCCAGGGTGTATCCCGCCTTCCACCCAATGACTGCTGGGATAGGCTCCAGCAAACCCACCCCCCCGGACCCTGAGGGAGAAGCGGCTTAGAAAATGTGTGTGTGTGTGTGTGTGTGTGTGTTAGACCTGATGCAAAAAGCAAGATGCTGTTAAGAAAACGTGGAAAAGTGAAATAAATATATTCGGTATACACACCCATTATAATCATGAGCAAAATTAGTTACAAAATTACTTTTTTTTATCCTTAATTTTAATATTTGTGAAAATACCTTTATTTAAGGTATAATGATTGAAAGAAAAAATCTTTCTCCTAAATTAAATGGCACACCTAGAAATACTTAAGAGTAAAATCTAACTGAAGTATAGACCTATTCATATTTCATGTTTTAATGTTGACCTGAGTGATTAGAAACACCTAACTGGTCAGCCTTGACTTTCTGTTTCACAAAGTAACATACATAAGATGAAGCATGGAATACAACAATGATGTTGTTGTGCTGCACACATAAGGAAATGGATACAAGAAAATACATGAAACAGTTGAAACACCAATTTCTGCTATCGGATCAATAATTAAGAAGTTTAAATCAACTGGAGATGTTATAAGAATGTTCAAGGAAAAGGATGTGTGTCTATACTGACCCAATGCACAATGATGAGATGGACAAAGAAAATCAAAGGTTTGAAGATGAGGAATTGCAGAAATTATATCGGACTTGGGGTTGGAATGTCTCCCAAAACACAAACAGCACCTATACAACCACAAGATGTTTTGGGGGTGTTGCCACTGCAGTCAAGCTCAAGCTCCTACAGTTTGCAAAACATTACTGGAACTTACAGTGGGTCCTTATTCTATGGTCAGCTGAGACCAAAATAGAGGTTTTTGGTGACAAAATGCAAAAGTGTGTTTGGCATGGACATAAAGATAGCCATGCAGAAAAATACCTCATTCCCACTGTAAAGTATGGTGGTGGATTTGTGATGTTGTGGCATTGTTCTTGTTTTAAAGGCCCCAGACTTCAGATTTATCCATATACACATCACATGTATCCAGATTTATGTGTTCAGATCAGAAACTCCATCAGCAGAAATAAAATCAAAACTGAACTGCCTCAGCCAATAAAACTTAAACTAGCCCATGGCCTGATCTTATAATAAGACATTATAAGAGTTATCTTTGCAAAGGGAGGCTGCACAAAGGATTAAGTAAAGGGGTGCCAACAATTGTGGCACATACAGATAAAAAAAAAAAGTAATTTATTTATTTATCATTGTAGATTTTTAAAAATTTGAATGAAAGCCCAAAAGGATAAACAATATCAGGGGTGCCAATGTTTGTGGAGGGTACTGTAAATAGCTGAAAGTCTATAAAAGATAGCACAAACATCAGCAAAACTTTTAATTAATTATTACCTGATTCATGCTCTTAAAATACAATAACAATTTATTTCAGTCTGTGCAGTAGACACTGCAGTTTCACTTTAGTTTATGTGTTTGTGAATAATTATTTTAATTGTAAAATCATTTTATTCAAGACAGCAGACAGTTTTGGGCTAATTATGGCTTTCCTACATGAGCGTTGGTTGCTACCAGGCAGATGTTAGGCATGTGGGCCAGAGTAAGGCCAGATCACAGACAGCTTTATATAGTTATGCCTTGTTTTGTGGGCCAGTTCAGGAGTGTGGTGTTGTGGACCAGCAATGTACACTAACCAGCCATTTTATTAGTAAAAGGTTGGAGCCCTTTTGCCTTCAGAACTGCCTTAATTCTTCGTGGCATACTTTCAACAAGGTGTTGGAAACATTCCTCAGAGATTTTGGTTGGTTATTTGAGTTACTGTTGCCTTTCTATCATCTCGAACCAGTCTGCCCATTCTCCTCTGACCTCTCACATCAACAAGGCATTTTCATCTACACAACTGCCGCTCACTGGGTATTTTCTCTTTTTTGGACCACTCTCTGTAAACCCTAGAGAGGGCTGTGCATGAAAATCCCAGGAGATCAGCAGTTTCTGAAATACTCAGACCAGCCTGTCTGGCACCAACAACCACGCCACGTTCAAAGTCACTTAAATCCCCTTTCTCCTCCATTCTGATGCTCGGTTTGCACTTCAGCAAGTTGTCTTGACCACCTCTACATGCCTAAATGCATTGAGTTGCGGCCATGTGATTGGCTGATTAGCTATTTGTGTTAACAAGCAATTGAACAATTGTGCCTAATAACAATTGTACCTAATAAAATGGCCAGTGAGTGTAGTTTGGCCAGATTTGGGCCAAATCCATTAGTTCTACTCACTTTACAGCATACGAGTCCAGAAAGGAGCCCACAAGCAGACCAGGCAAATTTTGCCAGCTGCAAATGACAAGTTTTTAATAATAGTTTAGCTAAAGACAATAACGATCTGAAGTAGTCAGATTTTGAAATTATGAATTTTGAATTTGAATCTAGCTAACTAACGAATGTATTTGCCATTATCTGCTGTTTGCTACTTGCTGAAGACCATTGTAGCTAAGTTTGGAGCTATTATGTGCCTAGCTAGCTAAACATTAACCTGTTATGCTCAATGACTTGCTTCTTCTTTGCTTACTGAAGTTGCATTAGTTTGCACTTTGTGTGGATGCAGTTTCTCCCCATTAAAACTAGCAAAACCTCATCTGAATTCCACTGTAGCAGATGACAGACTGAGAAAGTCAGAAAACAAGGAAAAAGCCTTAATGAATTTGATGATGTATTTGCAATCAGGCAGAGAAGCTCAGTGGGTCCTTTAGACCATTATTGACATGTTCTTTAGGTTTTAGTCAGAAGTTGCATTCCCCGCTAGCAGGGATCATTCCTATAACTCTGGCTAACATTACTTAGCCAGTTCTAGTAATAACCTCATGTACATAGGTCTAATAATGGTTAACATGAAGTAGAACACATTTAGTCTAATATATAGAGCATGATGACAACACTGGCACCACTGTAAAGCCAATAGATGAAACTTGACTCATATTACTAAAGCAGATCACATTTCTCTGGCGGATCTATACAGAGCCTTGTGCGTGAGATTTGTCGAGATGCTGTCGAAGGCATGGGGCCTGATTTGTCCTGGCCTAACCTTGGCTAAGCAGGTGACATCCCAGCCGCCTCCACTTAACAAATGGCGTGTTGCGACACCTTGACACGGTCACGCTCCCCGGTGAAAGATGAC
This sequence comes from Pygocentrus nattereri, assembly GCF_015220715.1. Taxonomy (NCBI): domain Eukaryota; kingdom Metazoa; phylum Chordata; class Actinopteri; order Characiformes; family Serrasalmidae; genus Pygocentrus; species Pygocentrus nattereri. Next base: position 15,178,376 of record NC_051218.1, read on the forward strand.
GTCTCAGTCCATTACGTTCCCGAAGCACAGGACTGCTCGTCCCATTAGACTCTGCGCTGCGTCGCGCCATGTTACTGCAAGCTCCATTGCCGTTTATTTCACGATCGGCCAGATGAGACGCTTGATATTAACAATCTGCTCCTTGATGTATACCCCTTCTCTGATAACCGCCGGCGTGGCCGCCTGCGTCCATTTGTTACTTGGGTTCCGTTTCAGGTGGCATTTAATGAGGAGAGGCCGCCAGACAGGTAATTCCACTCATGGCTTTCATTTGTTATTTACCATTGTGGACGAATATCTCCCTGCTTAGCTCACTGGCTCCACTCGCCAGCACGTTGCCAATTACTTCTCAGTCCACCTGACTGACCTCACGACTGGACAGGGGGCTGAGGATGAGACGTTACCGCTCCTCCTCAGGGAGAAGGAGGCGTCAGAGCCATCTGTTGCTGCTCCATCGCCAGCTAAGCTGGCTCGGGTAGGGCCGCTCGTGTGACGGTGAACGGTTATGTTCACTGAAGAGCGCTTCTTTGGTCAGCTCCTTTTTGATTTTTGGTCTTCTCTCATGCCACAGTCTCATGTAAAGCACAAGAGGCAGCTGACCCAAAAGACGGCGATGGGAACACTACTTCTCCGTGTAGTTCGAGGAGGGCACATAAATTATAGCTGAACCCGATTTGCTCTTCTTTCTCAGCTTCTGGCACGGAGGCCCCACGTGAACTGACTGGCAGAACAAATAATCAGCAACCGTGATCCAGGAAAGGATGCCTGCCAGGGCTGGCTTTATTTTTTTTGCCCTTTTTTTGGAAGGTGGAGGCTTTTGACAGTTGCTAAAAAGTCCCGCAGATAATGACATTAGTGCGCTTGATTCTGGTGCGGGCGAGCGGATCTGGGCGCGCGGCTCAGGGGCCATGCAGAGCATGCGGACACAGAGGCAATTAAACGAGTAAGTGCAAGTGGGCCACACGCAGCACAGCGCCAGAGGCCTCGCTCTCCCTCTGCGGTCAGATGAGAGAGATGTGTGAAGCTGGGATAGGTCACAGGGATCAGGCTGGATTTACTGCCTTAGACCTGCGGCTCTCTCCTTGGCTTTCTGCGTGGGTATCTTTGGGAGTCGGAGCTCTAGCCTCTCTCTCCATCTCGCTCTTTTTCTCTCTCGCTCTCACTCCCTATCAGCTACTCATGGACTACAGGCTTCATCAACTAGACTAGTGCAGTAGAAGGAGAAACTAGAACACGAGCAGAGTGCTCCACTGGACATACACAGTGTGTGTATCTATTGCAAAATAAGAGAAGAAAAAAAAGCAACAGAGTTTAAGAAAGCTCCTTGACAGAACTTCAGAGCACAAACATGGAGGGGATTGGTGGGGGAACTTTTGTTTAGGAGTTCTGGATACTGGGGGAAGTCAACTCACTGGAGTATGACCTCAGCTGACAGAAGAACAGCTATTGTACTCTTATCTGGGTCTACTCTGCCTGTGAAGGTTCGAGCTTTCCAACGCAGATAATAAAAAAAAAGCCTCCTAGAAACCTGTGTTTTCAATTCCATGCTGTTGAACACTATTGATTTGGAGTTCATCACCTGGTGTATTGATTGTATCTTTTAAAAGTAGCCTACTGAAAACACTAAGGAAAAATGTAGCAACTCTTATTTATAAGGTCAGTGGTTTGAGTGAAATTTACCCATGCAGACATACTAAAGCAGAAAGAGAAACAATGCATAATTTAGAAACTTATTTAAGTTTTTTTTAACAATAGAAACACTGTTGCAAATTGGCTTATTATGGTTATTATTTACCAAGACGTGGAACGTGCTTGCAAAGTCATTACATGAAGTCAGTAACCGTAGATAACACTGTGTTTTTTCTCTCCATCTTCGTAATTCATGAGCGTTTGGCTTGAATAGCCTTTGGCTATTCCTTAAGGATCCAGTCAGTACAGCCTTAAGGGAAGGTTATGTTGTGTCCGTGAATGTACTTCAGTATCATGGTGGAATTTTTCTTTAGGCATTATACTGAGGAAAATATCAATGAAATATCTAAGGAAGAAGACCTTGAATGCATGTTTCAAGCCCTCCTTGTGTAACTGCTTTTCACCCTCGCCTTTCTCAAATAACCATATTAATCTGCCCAGCAAAACCAGAGAAGCTACAGGATAAACAGATGTTGTACGACATGCAATCTTCAATATATTAGAAAACATGATGTGTAGGTTAATATATTGCTTTAAGAAATTCAAACAGGCTTCTGGTTTACTGAGTCCTGAATTATACATTGCAAAACATGATCTTGACAAGTAAAATTATAAATGCACCATTTAATTCTAAAACACTGTACATCCTAATAGAATTTTGGACATAGTATGGCGTAGATGTGCTTTTTGATTAATGACACCTTCAAATCTAGTCAATTCACAGGACTGTGCAAATGTCAGAGACCAGCCTTCATTTATTTTCAGTAAAAACAGCCATTAAATAGGAGTTATTCATTTGTTAGACAGTGTTTCGGAGGAGATTAGATATAAGATAATGAACTCAAAAAGGTATCAAAAGATAAATAGGAAACCTAACAACTGTACAAGACTTGGGAGACCACTAAACTGATACCATCAGGTAAACAGCATTGAAATCTTTTATTTTTGAGAGAGAGAGAGAGAGAGAGAGAGAGGAAAAAAGCAAACAGATCTGAATCCACAGGTGTTGTTCATCTTTCCACTGTGAGAGGACAACTTGATGCTATGGGTCTGAAAGGATGTGTAGCTCTCAAGAATATGTTACTGAGAAAAGGAAACAATGAAGAAGAAGAGTATTTGTGAATCAAGCAAACAATCAATCCAGTGTTTTCAGAATGTTAGTGACCACCACAGAGCCCAGATCTCAAAATCACTGAATGTGTTTGGGATTGCTTGTACAGCGGGAAGCAAAAATGCTACCAACTTCTAAGACTGAACTTTGAAATCTTTTTTTTAAAGCAAAGGCAAAGGGTGGGCACTGAATACTGAACATCTGATGTTATATTTTATTTCATTACACATTACACACTGTGTAATGGAATGGGAAATAATTCAAATAAAAAGACGACTGATTCTTACACAGTACCTTTAATTTCTTGTTGTGAAATTGTTTGCGTATTGTTAGATAATTTAACCTTTTCTACAACTTTTTAATTATTGTCTTGTTCCATTTGCAGATCCTTTTGCTGTTTTCAAGAAATAACTCTTGAAACAAGCAAAAAAAAATCTACTAATGGAACGACACTAGACTTCAATGGATAAAATGACTTAAATCAAGTGAGAAAATGTGAAAAATGAATGTAATCTTATAATATCTTAGATATTGCAACCAGCTAAAAGATGATTTCACTTGGTGGCCTCATTCTGAGATGAATATGCTGTTGCTACATAAAGAACTACTGGACACCACCAATTGGTGAGAACAGTTATGCATAATAACAGCAGTCAACAGCACTTGTTTGACTTGTAATGGTTTGGCTTTTATTGTGTCCACACTAACATCGATCTAGCGGTGAGTAAACTTAGCAAACTGTACTATAGAGAAACACAGGTAGCCCTTCCTCTCTGCTACTTTGTATCGATGGATATAAACTCTCTCCTAGACTTCATTTGTTCTTGCAGCCATTAATCCACAGCCAGCCATCTTCCATCCTAGGGCTTAGCGGTCTCTTTTCTCTCTTTCCTGGTTGGAGATTGGGGACGCAACAGGGGGGCAGAAGATCTTCTGGAATACCAATTGGCCTCACCAGAGGGGGTGGAGCACAGGATCTTGATTATAGATTTTGTTTGAAATGTGTGTGTCTCTCTGTGTCTGCGAGAGTGTGTGGGTGTGTGTGTATGTGTGTGTGCGCACACTCAGACAATACAAAAGAAAATCATGTCTGGCAGTGAAGCAGTCACCACCCGACAGCAGTTTGAAAAATGCATATGTTGTCTGGATGTCATTGCCATCTGCAACACTCACAGTAACCCTGCTGGTTTTCCATTGCAGCTTCTCTTCTACATATGGGTCAGTTTGCTTCTGCGGTTATTTGCTTGGATTTATATAAACAGCTGTACATGAATATACTCATTATAAACTTTACTCAGCAGGAACAAACCCTGCTTCCCCACCCCCCCTTGATGATATTCACTCTGCAGCCTTTGCTTTCTCCAAGATTCTGAATGGAAGTATGCCGGGCAGGAGTCAACACTTCTAAAGAAATAATATGAAATAAAATGCCTTTTTTTATTCCCAAACTCATTTCAAACCACAATTATTAAAGAGACAGTTTGCTAACTGGGATTGAAAGATGGTAAAAAGTGGGCCGATTCACTTGAATGCGTTTGCACCTTAAGCTTAACGTTACACACTGAGTGCCTTGTGCATTTGTTGAACCTTATTTTAGATGCACGGGTGAGAGGAACGTCTTTGGTTTGGTTCCCAAGACAACAGAGGTTTCTCTCTCTTGACTTTGCTTTGTTGTTACTATGCATACAAGTGGCTACTGGCGCACAGACGGGATGATGCCATGCCCTCCATCCACGTTGGCTATAATTCAACAGCCCAAGTTTTACAAAGCTCCGCAAGCCTCAAAAGGGCACAAGGACAATGGTCAAGCTATGGGACAGCATCGGAGGATCAATGCCGATCACTGTAGCTTCCTCCTGTCACTCAGAGACTAGAGCTTTTTCTTTTTTTCCCTCCTTCCTCTCATCTGTTCACTCACCCACTGCAGCAAAGTGCTATCTCTTCCATTTCAAAACAGCAGCAGTGCCCCCTGTTGGTCATATCAGGCTTTAAAACCTGGTTCAGGCCTGGCCAGTGAAGAACTGCTGCTGTGAACCATTTTTTAAAAAGTGGTCATCCTTTTATATTGATTAATACATCTTCCTTCTGAAAAGGAAAAAAAAAGAAAGAAAGTCATTTTTTTCTGCTGGTGAAGTTTGACTTACCTTTGATTGCCATTACAGGAATGTGTGTCTACGACAAGAGGGACGGAATCGCAGCCACTCCGGACTCGTTATTCACACACAAGTCTTTTTCATGAGTGTGGCAGATAGTGCTGCCGGGAGAGCGGGGCAGTACGAGTGTCCAGGGAGGAGGGTAATTATCTGTTATGATGACCAGCAACGACAGCAGACGACGGGGCAGCCCCAGTTATTTTGAGCAAGAAGCAATGATTAAAAGATTTGGAGAGGTGGAAGTGGAGGAGGGGGGTTCTGTCTATACTGTCTTCTCCATGTCTGGAGACAAAGATGACTCGCTGACCAGGGTACTGGACAACTCTGAATGATTGCACTACCTGATGGCCACACACAGTGATGGAAGGAACCACCCAGACCCAAGAAATCAGACTGACCACTGATGGGTCCATAAGATGGCTGGAACCAGTGGAGAGTGTAACTTGCAAATGTGGAATCGGCATCAGTGACGCAAAACACATATAAACAATATTCACAGATGTAGCATACATAATAAACTCATTGAGGAGAGCCATTTAATGGCTGATTACAGTAGCAACAGACAATTTAATGGATGCATTAATCTAATTTAATCACAGCATGGAATGGCATTTTGAATAATTAAGGTTCCGAAAAAAAGGTGACTATAATGATATGCGGAATTAGAATACATCAAAGGGGCTTTTACACCCATTTTCCCCTTCGACTCGAGTCAAAAACGTGTCCGAATGTGGAGCCAGCGCATTCGGCTTCCTTTCTCCCACTCCCCAGATAACTGTTAATTATTGTAACCATTCTGCAATTCATTATATGACATTTTTAATTAGACCACAAAATGTCAGCATCTCTCTCACAAAAGATTAATGGGATTTGGATAATTTTTGTGTCCCCCCAGTTCCCCAGAAGCCATCCTAATTCTAATAGCAATTCATAATGCATTTGATTGTGAAGTAGGTTCTGCCTTTGAGTGAAGCTTTTACGCTCGCCTCTTTACCCCCTCTCTCTCTGTGGGGATGGGCTTTTTAAACAGTGGTTCCGATGCGTGAAGAAGACATGCTGAGGCGAAACATATCACAGGATGGGAGGGGATGCAGTGCCTATTATTTTCTAATGGAGCAAAACTATGTAGGAGGGTCCTCCACAGCTACACTTCCTGTCCAACTCACTCCCTTGCTGACACAGACGGAACCAACTGAGGGATCCAGGAGGGGAGATGCGTTTTACCATCTGTCTCTATTGGCAATGGCGAGAAGGCCGTAAATACCATTAATGCTCTTTAAGTGATGCCAACTTTGCCGCTACTGTTATGTGTGGCATTGGATTGAGAAAACATCTCAGCAGCATTTCTTCCTGTCCAATAACACTCCCTACAGACACCATGAACTATATTTTATGCTACAATAAAACTTTTCTATACTTCATATCACTTTTTACTTTATTCAGTGTGGATTTAGTTACACATTAACATTTCTGTACTGGATGTTATTCTCCAGTCAAATAAAGAAATGATGAAATCACTCCCTTCTCCCTTTCAGTCCCCTTTGAAATAATCCTGTTAGATTATATAATATGTCTATTATTAATATATTTTCATTCATAGCTATAATTTACACAAGTTTGATGAGAAAATGTACCAATATCTAAGAAGAAACAACAGTCATTGCATTGATTGTCACACTCTGTTTATAGTTGCTGCAGATGAGTTACAATGATTTAAAAAGTTAGTGATGCTTTCCTTTACAGTCTCTTAAGTTCTAGCATCTACACTTAATTTTGGGTTAGATTATGGGACGTTCTGAGATGTACAAAAAAGTTACACTGAAATGCCAAACAGAGTGCAGATATAAGCTGAGCAAATGTGTGTATAATCTCCCAAGTGCTGTATAAATATAATTTCTTATAGCTAAGAAAGTGAAAAAGAATATAGTAAAGTATATGATAATTATTTGCAGTAGCAAGGTGGCAACTGCAGGTTTTCCCACTTTAAGTTACAATGAAAAGTCATAAATTTAAATAAACAGGAAAGTAAATCAGAAACAACCTCAAGTACAGGGTATGTTACATACCATAAAATGATCAATTTTAGCCTGCTCTGGAACTTACCGTTATGTTTCCCAAAATAATGAGCTTTTTTTTTTTTATGTACCCCACACTTACCTGGTTAATACCTAGAACGTAAGGGACTATAAAAAAAAACATTACCAATACACATATACACATATATTGTTTTTCTGTCTATGTAATATAATTACAATTTATAATGACATCAGAGTGGACTCAATCTCTAGTAAATCTAGAGTAAATCTCTCAAAGTCAAGGTAGTGTAGGAGTTTTATGAAATTAGAAAATTTCAACTTTAGATATTTTCACTTTTGCAATGTTGTGTTTTGAATTTTATTTTAAGAATTTAATAATTATTATCATTATTATTATTCAGATAACTTTGGTTGTTCTGAGTATTACTTTTGGAATTAAGCTAAATTATCTTCCAATATTATAAGAAAAAAAAAAGAATATTTTAATCATAATATCATGAAATAAATATTTTCATCAACTCTTTTTGTGCCACATTTGGTGGCACCCCTATTGGAATCGGAGCAGAATCTGTGTCTTTGCATTGCAAATGTGATGTTTTCCTGTGTTATTAGGAATGCTTAAATGACAGGCCATTTCACTAGGGTACAAATATGAGGTGACACACAGGTTAAACTTCCTTTGTCATCCATTGCTATAAGAAATACCAGAGTATAAGTGATGTGTGACAAAAGGTTACTGAGCTTTATAAATCAGGAAATGGCTATGAGAAAATTAGAGAATGACTATTTCCATTATCAAGCCAACAATTTAGAAGTATAAAGCAACTGGAAATGCAAAACTTATGCCTGGAAGAGGATGTATGTCTATAACCATCCCATGCACAGTGAAGAGGATAGTTTGAGTGGGCAAAGAATCTCCAAGGATCACAGCTGGGGAACTGCAGACATTATTTAAGTCTTGGGCTTGACCAAACTACAACCAGATGCCACCTACATAACCACAACTTGTTTGGGAGGGCTGTCAGATGAAAGCCTCTGCTGTCAAGGACTAACAAATTGGAGTACCAATAATTGCAGACATCTTTTAGTGGTTCTGTGTTTTGTGGTCAGATTAGCAATACAGCTATTTGGCAAGAAACAGGACGTTTTGGCATAGACACAAAGATATGGAAAAGTACCTCAACCCCACTGTGAAGTATGGTCGTGGATCAGTGATATTGTGAGGCTCTTTTCTTCCATAGGCCCATGGTACCATGGACTCCGTCAAGTACAATCAGATATTAAAACAAAATCTGACAGCCTCAGCCAGCAGGACAATGATCCAAAGCACACCTTAAATTAACACAAATGGGGTTCATTGACCACAGAATCGAGGTTTTGCCATAGCCACCCCAGGGTCTGAGCTAAACCCTGTAGAAACCTGTGGGGAGTGCTCATGAGGAGAAAAGAGATCTGAAGGATCTGTAGAGGTTCTGTGTGGAGGAATGGTCTCTGATTCTTTGCCATGTGTTCTCCAGTCTCATTAGGTATTATAGGAGAAGACTCAGAGCTGTTATCTTTGCAAAGGGAGGCTGTACAAATTGTGGCACACATACAATTAAGAAAAATATTTATTTTGTGAAAAATGTTTTTTTTTTTTAATTTAAATCTTTATACTTCTAAAAGAGTTTTACAGTTGAGAATTTTTAATGAAAGAATAAAAGATCAATGGTAGTTAATGGTTTTTACAGACAGTTTTCCGCATGTTTGCCAGGGGCGTCAATATTTGTGGAGGGCAGTATGTACCATATACTGGAGTTTGAAATCACTTTTTCATTATTATTCATTAATTTAAACGCAAATTTGTTGCAAATGCACATACAACATAATTCTAATATGACATTACTACTTCACTAATTTGTAGGGAGCTTAAAAATGAAGATATTTCACATTTAAATCGATGTCCAGGATGCCTGGAATTTTGAAAAGTGGTGATAAAATCTTTAGGCAGATAATTCATTAAGGAATTACTGCACTGTAAATAGTTAATTAAAGTGTGTTATTTATTATTTATTAGAAGCAGTTCACCAAAATTGTCCATGAAAAATAAAATATCTTCTAGTGTCTGTTTGAAGTAATTCAAACTACATTGTTTAAGGTATAATTGAATAAAATGACAGCAATAATTAGTATGACAAGTGGCTCCAAACTTTTGAACATTAGTGTATTCAATGTGTAGTGTAACAGCATTCATAAAACAATCATATAATGAGAACTATTAAATATAATGAATAATGTAATAATTAATCGCCAAGATATCACTTTATTTCAGTCTCCCTTTGCAATATGTACAACTGGTCTGCTGTCTAACGCACTACAGAAGTACTTAATGCTGATATACAGGGACTCTAACGAGTGAAGCACATCCAAAGGAAGACCCAGTCAGTCGCTGCTGTGGCGCTTGTCACTTAAAGCTAAGGCACTGTGTGCCTGCTTGTCCATAAATACTGTATGGGACTGAGGTGCCAGGCCCATCTTTCAGAGTAATGGGGGCGCAAGGCCAGGCAGCGGAACTGTACCCAAGCCTGGAGCACAGTGAGTCTTTCTGGGTGAGTCTCTGGAGCTTTACATCTGGTCGTGGCCATAATCAGGCACTGCTGATGCAGGTGATGAACAGCTTCCTTTAATAGGTTTTATGAGTTCACCGCCAGCCTGCCTGCGCTGCTGGCATTTATCTCTCCCTCTCCCGAGAGGTCGCAAATGCTTCTAAATTAATAAGCAGACGGAGGAGCTGACCAATAGACGTGGCGGAGGAGGACAGACAATGTTTGTGTGTGAGTGTGTGAGAGAGAATGTATGTGTGTGTTCTCTCCCTCCCCACGTGCACCCGAGCTCCGGACACCCCCATGGTCCAGGTGTTTGGGGGTAGGCAGACAGAGGGAAGATGAAAAGCCTCTGGAAGCAGCATGTGGCCATGCATTTTTATGGGACACCCTCATCGTGCCTTGATACTGCACTTGGCCCGCTGCCTGTGGCAATGACAATTCTAGACTAGCCTGCCGAAAACCCCCAGCACAAGACCAATAGCTTGTACATGCATACACATACAGATTCACACCAAACTACAGAGGTTTTGTTGTATCACTGTGTCTTGCATTTGCTTCTAGGATATGTAACAAATAACCAATATGTAAATCTGTTTCACATGCACCCACACAAAAGCACAGACTTCTTGGGGTAATGCAGTGGATTTCATGCTTTCAGGAAATGTGAGAAGCATGTAAGAAGATTTTTAATTTCTTATTTATTTACATTATGTCTAACTGCCATTTATATTGTTTAAATATTTCATGGTGAATAGACTTTTAGAAACAGTCTAAAAGTACAATCTTAAAAAAGATGGTTCTTGAACGGTTCTTTGGTAAAGCGTTCTATATAGAACCATTCCATGCTTAAATGGTTCTTTGTATGATAAAAATTTTCTTCAGATTCCTAGAGAATGTTGTATATGGTTCTAAAATAGTACTAAATGGTTCTTTTGTTATTACACCCTTGATATCAGAACTACACGATATTGCTAAATGTATTCACTCACCCATCCAAATCATTGAATTCATATGTTCCAATCACATCCATGGCCACAAGTGTATAAAGCCAAGCACCAAGGCTGCTTCTACAAACATTTGTGAAAGAATGGGTCGCTCTCAGGAGCTCAGTGAAATTTCCAGTCGTGAAATATCCTCACTATTAAATATTCCACAGTCAACTGTCAGTGGTATTATAACAAAGTGGAAGTGATTGGCAATGACAGCAGCTCAGCGACAAAGTGGTAGGCCACATAAAATGATGATGCTGAGGTGCATTGTGCGCAGAGGTCACCAACTTTCTGCAGAGTCAATTACTACAGACCTCCAAACTTCCTCCAATCCTTCAGATTAGCTCAAGAACAGAGCATAGAGAGCTTCATGGAATGGGTTTCTAAGGCCAAGCAGCTGCATCCAAGCCTTACATCACCAAACGCAACGCAAAGTGTCAAATGCAGTGGTGTAAAGCGCTGCCACTCGACTCTAGAGCAGAGGATACATGTTCTCTGGAGTGACGTATCATGCTTCTCCATCGGGCAATCTGACAGACGAGTCTGGGTTTGGTGGGTGTCAGGAGAATGGTACTTGTCTGACTGCATTGTGCCAAGTGAAAAGTTTGGTGGAGGGGGGGTGTGTGGGGTTGTTTTTCAGGAGTTGGGCTCGGCCCCTTAGTTCCAGTGAAAGGAGATCTTAATGCTTCAGCACCAAGAGATTTTGGACAGTTTTATGCACCTTTGTAGGAACAGTTTGAGGACAGCCCCTTCCTGTTCCAACATGACTGCACACCAGTGCACAAAGCAAGACATGGATGAGTGAGTTTGGTTTGGAAGAAGTTGACTGGCCTGCACAGAGTCCTGACCTCAACCCGACAGAACACCTTTGGGATGAATTAGAGTGGAGACTGCAAGCCAGGCCTTCTCGTATACATCAGTGTCTGACCTCACTCCTCACACCTCTGGAAGAATGGTCAAAAATTCCCATAAACACACTCCTAAACCATGTGGAAAGCCTTCTCAGAAGAGGTGAAGTTGTTATAACTGCAAAGAGTGGGCTGACATCATAATAAACTTTATGGATTAAGAATGGGATATCAGTCAATTTCATATACGTGTGAAGGCAGATGAGCGAATACTTTTGGAAATATAGTGTACATAGAACCACTTTCAAAAAGCTTCTATATACAGCCACTCTATTTACTAAAGAACCCTTGAAGAACCATCGTTTTAAAAGTGTACTTGAAATAAAAGCTGGGTAATGTATTAGTAATGGATTAAAGCAAAATGCCACAGGAGGCCACACTTTACAGTGATTTAGTCTTTGGTAAAGAGTGTTGTTTGGTTCATTGAACAGCGGTTACAGCATACAATATGATAAAATGCACAAACTTTCAATAAATTATTTTACATATTATTACAATTTCAATAAACATATTTTCCACAAGAAATGCAGTTTTGAGTAGGCTGCAAGGTAGTGTTGTAGTCAAGACCACAAGATGTCTGAATCTAGACCTGGACATACCAAGATCAAGTCAAGGTTTTGTATTAGTTGGGTCCAAGTTAAGACCGAGACCAGGAGATATAAACCAAGATGTTTTATAAATTAAAATTAGCATGATTTTTTTTTTCTACGAATTTCTAAGAAAAAAAAAGATGGTTGGTACATACAAAACCATAGACATCTGTGATATTAGTGTGTATTCCATGCTTTCAGCATAAATAAAAATGTATATTGTTGCTATTAGCTTTACTTTGTGTAAACACTTCAAGATGAATAGACGAGTAGATACATATTATAATGCACACTGTATAGTCTTTCAACAGGTTACTTACACAACGAACATTAAAATAAAGAATGATTTTACCTTTTCATGTGAAGACTTTTTGTAATATTGCATTGGATTATGTTCCATTTCTACAGATATAGGCAAATATGTAAATATATGTTTTGCATGCGCAAACAAAACCACAGACTTTCTCAGACCTCTACTTTTTGTAGTATAACTGTGGTTTCCATGCTTTCACGACATGTAAGAAATGGCAAATATGTAAATATATATTGCACATAAAAACATGCACAAAAACCAATAGTCTTGCTGTGGATTTCATGTGCCTCAAGCCATCTAAGAAATGGCAAATATGTAAATACGTGTTTCCAGGGTATTCCTTCTGTACTCATATGGGTTTAATATGCATAAGCTGAAGGGTCTGCACCAGTCATTATGTATTCACTTCATTAAAACGCACTGGAGGAGCATGGTCCATGCATGGCTGAGAGTAACTGCCATGAAAGGAAGGCACTGGCAAGAGTCCATCATTCAAGGGTTACCGTTATTTTTATTTTTTGAGTGAGAGAATACAGACTACAATGAATCCCTTCTGAAAGTGCCTGAAATCCTTCCAAGAAAATGCTTTCTTGGTTCATCCAGGGACTTTCTAAGAAGTGTCACCATAACAGCAACGATAAGTGACACCCAGCATACCTGCACCGCAGATATTATGCATCAGAAAGCTTGGCGCACAGCTGTTGAGGAGGAGTAAAAAATGATTTATTTATTAAAGCCAATTAAAACTTCAGGAACATGAATACTTCAATGAGAATATGCATATCAAATAGGAACTCTATATGGTAAAGGTATTTATACATGCAAGTATGCTCACCTTAAATTGTATTACGCATTCGTAAGATCGCTGTACAAAAAAACAAAAAAAAAGAGGGTAGAGTCAGACAGACCCTTGTCATCTACCGAATATTCTCCACAGCTCCTAGCATAAGAAAAAAAAAGAGAAAGAAAAAAACCTTTTCTCATCTTAGACTTGTCCCTTTCTTCTTTCCATGCAATAAATGTGATTTTAAGTTTCTTTTCAGGCCCTGTGTCTCTGAAACATGACTGCATTTGGTTGACGGCCACACTGAAGCACACTCTCGGAATCGATTAGCTTCACTTGCTTCTGTAGCTCAGCCGAGTGTTGTGGGCATAGCTTAGCGGCTGGGGAGCACTGATTGTGTGGCATTTGTCGAGCTCACGAGGGACTGACATACTGTATTGTTTGGGAATATGGATTTAGGCACAGTTAGAAACAGTTCATAACTCTGAGATAGGAATACATTGGTGCAAAGGGTCAGCACAGAAAGGGAAACAGGGCATTTCCCAAGAGAGAGAATAATATGGAGTAGATATGCACATAAAACAGTACTGGTGACTAGGCCTTAAGGGGGAGTCATTTAGGCTTCAAACAAACCCAACATATTTGGCATCCATTGTCATTGCCTGCGAGATTTTTATCTGCTGACACTCAGGGACAAGAGATAATGCAGAAACAACAGATTAAGAGATTTAACATTTGACTCTGTTTGAAAAAAAGGGAAAAAGTGCTTTGAAATGACTCCAAACGTGAACACTGGCTTCACATAAATAAAATATGCAAAGTCAACAATTATATGGCAAAAGTAAGCAAAATTAGAGACAATAATTGTGTTGATGTGATATATTTTATTCATATGGAAATGATGGATGAATCTGACCTTGAAGGAAGGCCTTTAATTTATATAATCTGAAATTTTCCCAGCTATCTGAGTATTGGTCTCACTGGGCCATATGTGAGAACGTTTGGGACAATGAGAAATTTTGAGCTAAATGTGGCAGTACTGCAAAATTGGTAACTTGTCAAGTGAAACTGTTAGAAGTCTTATTGATATATGTGATATTTTTCATGTTGAGATTGTTGTAAACTTATTCTAAAATTGTTTAACTAATTAAACAATGTTTGTACTTGTTTTAAGGAACATCCAGTAAAATTAGCTCACTTTACTGGCAGATCATTTTGCTTGTTTTAAGAATATTTTTTTTAAATAAGCACAATTATCTGCTGATATAATATAATCTCAACAAAAGAAATATTAAAAGTAGGTTTATGACAAGTTCACTTGGCAAGATATCACATTTTTAGTGGACTTATCAGAGTCATATCAACAAAGCAAAAGCAAACAGACAAACTAGCAAAATGAACAGGAAAAATTACAAAAAATGATGGTTTTCACGAGTAAATGTATCACTTCAGATAAGGAGTATTCATATTCCAGTCGATATGCTGCAGTCCAGGATACATAATGAGCTTGAAATTCCCAAACCTATCCAAAGTCTTGTGATGGCAGAGCTCAAAGTATTGAACATATTTGAAATCTTTAAAGGTATTTAAGGTGATTTAAGTGGAATTCATGGAATTGATTATGCAAACTGAGCACACGTCTCACAAAACTAATTTGAGCTGCACTCCTGAAATACTCATTTTGAAGAGTTAACATTACTTAACAATAGCATTTTGCTAGCCTGCTTGTATTGCTTGCGTTTTTGATTGTCAGACATTTGTAGGTGGATTTTAGAGGAGGAGTACCCTTGTTTGTGGCAGATTCTGATGCAATCCAGCACCAAAAATGTTTTCTCCAGATGTGTTCTTATTGTGATGCTATGACTTGCCCAGGGAGATGTGAGTACATAAAAAATCCTTTGGATTTTCAGGAGTTGTTTTAGAAAAGGTAATGAATATATGCATTTTTTCATTGTCACAATTATGACCTGTGGGAACAGAGTCAAAAGTTGCTCCATTATCAATTCACACTCCATTAGACCCAATTACACAAGAAAGGCAATAGAAACAATTAACTTCATAAACAGAACCATATAAAGAACCCGAGGTAGCCTACTAATGTTGGAAGTGCTGTATTTAGTCATTATATTGTCTTCATGCTCTTGCATGTCAAAATATAAGACAAAGTTTACAACTGTGACCATGTGAAATTGTGTCCAGTGGACCCTACAGTCAGAAACGTAACATGTCTAAATAAAATGTTCTCTTATCTGTAATGAAAAAAAGACAAAACTCTACAGACTTTATTTCAGCATGTTTTGTCAATTTGCATCCAATCACACTAAGCAATTATCATAAAATCTTACATCCAAAGACACTCAACACAAACACACTGTACAGTGTCATAAACACTATATACCAAAGGTTTACAGACACTGCTCATCAAGGCTTTTTGATACATGTTGGAACATTGCTGTGAGGATTTGGCTGTATTCAGCTATGAGAGCATCCATGAGGTCATGTACTGATGTTGGATGATTAGTTCTCGATCACCTCTTCCCAAAGATATGGGATAGAGCTCAGTCACTCCAAAGAACACAGTTCTGCTCCACAGCCTAATGCTGGGGGCCTTTATAGACATCTAGCAAAAGCTTGGGGCCTAGTGATCTTAGGCTTGTGTATGGCTCCTCCAGAATGTCCCATTCTATTAGCAATGCTGCACTATGGAGATTATACACGCTGTATGTGCCCACTTGAATGCTTGTGTCAGCAATATGTGCTCACTAAAGCATCTGTATTCACTAATTAGAAGGGCTTTTTGGATTCTTTTGGACAATGCACCCCTAAAATGTGTGTTTCCTGTAGAATCTAAATAGAATATCCAAATATGTATATTTGCTTTGTAATAAAAATAGTTTCCACATAAGCTGTGCATGGTTTCTGATATCTTACTGCGTGATGCTGTTCAGAGGCTGTTTCTTAAATTTGCTTGTTCTCAGCTTTCGTCTCTTTATTAAGAACCAAAAATCTCCACTTCTAGTTTTTCATGTTAATTCCTCAACAAGTTTTATATGTTTACTCCTAATCATACTATAAAGGGTGTAAAAAGATATGTTTTAATATACTGCAAATAGCTAGATTAATGTGAGATTATATGCTACAAAATTATATGAAAAAATCCTGAGAAAAAACATTGAGAAAGTTTGTATTTCAATGAATATTATAATGTCAAGATATTTCATATTTTATCTTTTCAGCTTTTCAACTCTAAATTTGATGCATGCCACACATTCCAAAAAAACAAGGGCAATTTAAGACTAGGAACGTTGTAAAAAAATGTTTATAAAACATCTTAAGCAGGTGATGCATTCTCAGATACATGATTTCTGATGCTTATCATCCTGGGTTGCAGGAGAATCTATCTAAACACCTTGGACAGGTCGCCAGTCCATCACAGGAAAGACACACAGACATACATATTCACACACACACACACACACACACACACACACACACACACACACACACACTCTGAGTCAATTTAGCATTTCCGATTGGCCTGACTGCATGTCCACACAAAGCTCAAAAGCCAGTCTGTCATGGTATGGGAGGATATTAGTGGCTAACTTGCACATCTGTGAAGGCATCATTAACACTGAGCAAAATATGTTGCCTTCTAGATGACATCTTTTTCAACGACGTCCATGCTTGATTCAACATGACAACACCAAGCCACACTTTGCATGTGTTACAACAGCATGGCTGTGTAACCACAGACTCCTATTGAAAATGTGTGCAATATACAACAAGGTTTAAAGGTGGATCAGTTGTAGTCTTTAATAACTATTATGTGTTTTTAAATAGAAAGGTGATTTAACACAGTGGCCTACACACTCATGTCCCAACTTTTCTGGAACATGTTGCAGGAATCAACTGTAGAATGAATGTATATTTACAAAATTCAATAAAGTCTGTAAGGTAAAACATCAAATATTGTGTTTTTCTACCATTTTCAGTTTAATACAAGCCAATCAGAAAATACTAATCAGTCCTTTCTTTTTTTTTTATTCAGAATTTTATGTACTATGCCAAACGTTTTGCATTGTAGACCATCTTTCATGAGTGGGCTTTACACATAGCTCCTTTACTAGAGAAATCAAACTTTGGTTCCTTTAAAGTTACATCCAAACTCTTTTTACAAATTGATACAGTTGGTCCAGATATTGTGTGTTATCCGCTGTATTTTTTTTTTTTTTTTAAAAAGGAATAAATCAGTGCCTCATTTTAAAGGACAAATATCTTCCTTTTACACTGATCTAGGTTTGATTTGAAAGTCATGACTTAATTAAATACACTGGTATCAGAAGTGGAGGAGCAAAAAAAAAAAACTTATCCCAGGAGAGGATGATTCATTTCACCAATGACGTGGACGTCAGTCGAAGTTCTCAGAAAAAAAAGAAAATAAAGTAAAACACAGGGCCCCTCTTGGTGCTTGCATTACAAAAAGAGAGGCACAAATGACTTATGGCCGATTAGAGTGCTACAAAAACTGTTAATAACATGGCTGACAGGTTGGCAGACTGCCAAGCCAGTTCGCAAGGAATCAGCATTAGATCTTGACACTTGAGAAGTGATGTCTTTTCCTCGCGCAGCTAATGAAGTCTGTTCTACATCTAAGTGACCCGTCCACATCATCATCACCACTGGCTGTAGCGGGTCCCTCCTCTTACCTTCCCTTAAGAAACAGATGGACGGACATGGCGTCAATTAGAGAAAATAAACGGGCGTTTGTGTTCACAAACGCCTCGCTTGCAATTTTTTTTTACATTGGCCATTTGCTCTAACAGGAGCCGTCACGCTTTATTAATCCCCCAGGACTGTTTATGTCACTCTGCTGCCGCCTGGCCCCCGTCACTGCCTGCATTATTTCTTCTTTTTTTTTCTTTTCCTGATCCACGTGGCAGGGACCATTGTGCAGTATGGGATGCGGTAAAGATTTGTCATGTGGCCACAACAGAGCCGGGCACGAGGAGCTTAAGATGATTTATAGGGCTTATTTCTGAAAGTGGTAAAGTGAAATTAATCATGTGCCCACCTGACGCCGCTGCTCAGCTGTGATAAATGACAAGCTGTCAGCGGCCGACAGCGTCCCATCCATGAAGCGGCCGCTGATGCGCTCCCTCCTCAGATAGGCTGACCCGGCCGGCACCCCTGCCAGATGCCCCTCCGGATGCCTGCGCTAAGGGAGCACGGGACGCCCCCCAAAAACCTCCTCCTCTCCCAAACCTGACGGTGCAGACAGGCCCTAATGAGCAGAGATCCAATTGGAATTGGACAGTCCAGACCTCTTTCGCCCCAAACCGAGGCGAAGTTCACTGCTCCGTCAGCGTGAAATCTTCATCCCTTTGACAGCTGCACCCGCCACTTTATCCCGGAGTAAAAACATTGAAAAAAAAGAGAGAATCTCAGGATGACAAAAGTATCACAGGAAGAATATTTCTTTTCTGTGTAATTTCTTTGCTTCACTGTGAAATGTAACCTTCTTGTGATACCAAAAGCCGTCTATTTGGACTAATTGAATGAGTAGCAACAGATCAAAAGTGGGTGATCTTTCAAAGCACAGAAATCTCAACCACTCTTCCTTGCTCATTAATGTCTGCAGTGAGTTGTGAAGCTTTGGTGTGTTCGCTGAACTTAACAGTTCGTAAGAAAGTCTGGGAGTTTGGTGCCTCGCAAATAATGGAGACATTAGTGTCCTTTGATTTGAAATCCTTGCTCTCCCTTGTGCTTTTATAAAAGTTCCTCATGTGAGAAATGACTGCAAACCCATCCGAACCAGCCAAACGCTCATTGTTTCTCCTTCTGCCACGAAAATAAATATTCTTTGCCCTTGACAAGGGGGTAATTAATAGTGATGTTTAGCAGGTCCATTTCAACACACCCTCTTAATCTAATTTTGTTTCCACTCTGTGATTTGTAAATTACTCCAAAATGAAGCACCATTTACCACCGTCCCCGTGTGCGACAATGGTAATTTTTCTTCCTGCATAAATCTCTCTCTCTCTCTCTCTCTCTCTCTCTCTCTCTCTCTCTCTGTCCTCCTCTCTCTCTCCTCCCTCTCTCCTGCATCTCTCTATCCACCAATGCGTGTGGCGTAGCTGCGATGCTCTCGCACATTACGCACAATTATACAGCTGTACTGGAAAACATTTTAGGATAATTGTATGGGCACTGATCTAAAATGTCAGTACAGCAAATGCTTTGTCCACAGCCCATTACTGACTACTAAGTGTTAAGCATTTACAATAGCAAAGAGTTGCGCTGACATTTAAAAAATGGAAAGTGTGATGCTGCGATGCTAAGGTTTCCATAGAGCATCGTTTATCCACGTTCCAACAAACACCAATTATGCAGGCGTCTGTGGTCCAAAATGTACTGCAGATTGCAAGTGAGTGTCCTTTTCTCTATACCTGTCCTTTCACAGTTCAGATCACATACTGTTAACTGTTATTAAGGGGAATTTCACATTTTTCAAAATTTCTGCAGAGACAAAGTGGTTTGATTGCAGGTCAGCTTCACAGTAATGGTGACAGGAACCAGGGGTGTGATGTCTACAATGCAAATACAACCATTTCATTTATTTTCCAAATAAACAGTGAACCTACTCTTGTCTAATAATGATCAATCTTGTGGTAAGTAGTACATATAATAAAAAATACTTTTCACTATTTTGCATTACAGTGCCCTGCATATATCCCTCTTTTATCTTGTATTTTAAAATAAAATCAATTTTAGGCCAAAAATTCTAAACTGTTGTAAAACAATGTCTAAGGCATTGTGTAGCTGGTCAGATTACAGTCACTGTTTCTATGCATGCTAACCAACATGACAGTATTTAATTAACGTACTGAGATGAGTTGTACTTCAGTGTTTGAGCAGAGATGTCACTGACATGGATGTTTACTGTGGAAAAGTGTAAAATATAATGTCACCAATCAACACAGTCACACAGTTCGCTGACTCAAACACCTACGATCAGACAACTAAGGGACATGTTTTATTTTATTTATAGGTACCATCACACACTCTACGTTTCCCCTTCACAGACAGCAGCAGATGTCAGTAGCCCAGTTTTAATGTAGCCCTTGTCAAGCTCGATCCTCCCTGAAAATGAAAAACTGCTTGTGAACAGTGTCTTTCATGGAAAAAAAGAATTTCTTAATAAGGATGTAAAAGTAAGTGACTTTACTACATCAGAGACACTATAAAGGAGAGGTCTGTCTACGTTTTCATTTGAAAAGGCTGCCACTACTATAATGTTTTCCCTTCTGCGATGACTTCCGCTGTACTGGACACCGAAGTTTGAAAAGGGCTAATTTCATGTAATACCTTTCTGTATAGCTTTAAGAAGCATTAAAGTCTTCAGATGTCTGGTTTCTATCACCACCACTCTGTAAGGTTAGAACTGAGCATTTGATATTAGACCGCTCTGAATGACTGTTGACTTCATAATCATTTAATTATGCAGAAATTGGTTCAATTATATTGGTTGAGTTGAATAAATTGAATACCCTCCCACACAAAAAATGTGCTTTATGTAAATGAAACTTCCTCACTTCCTCTTTAACTTCATTACTGCCATTGTCTGTCTTTTTCATCATTGTATCAAAGTTCTACATTGCTGTAAAAGAACAAACCTTGACATTATTCTTATATTAACTGTTATTAGAATAATTAGATAACTCACGGACCCTGAGACTCAGGGCCGTTCTATTCTTTCTTTGCCCTGGTCCATATCTAGTCATCAGCTATCACTGCAGCAGGTTCTTCTACACTGTCTCGGCTCTGCAGAGAGCTGCAATCCCAAAGGACCTGACATAATACCTTACTGCGTAGGACTAATTTTTGGTGCTACTGGCAGCTGGACAGTTTGTTGTGGGTGGTCAGATGCAGTAGAATACAAATATAGCCTTATACACAACAGCTTCCACACTGCATTACTGTCTGAAACAAAGACAGGCATCAATTTACACATTTCATTTTAAGTCTGGAAGACAAAATTAGTGATGGGTAAATTAAGTGGCAAGGCATTTTTTCCCCACTGTAGCAGGTCTCTACAGAGTTTCACAAGTAGCAGCCATACGATAGTATCTTTGAGTCTAACTCTGTGTTCAGTTAGGCTGTGATTTTCTCTGTGGCTATATTTTATGTTCTACTAAACATGTGCCAACCCTAGTCCTAGACTGATAGTCCTGCATTGTTTTCTAAGCCTTAAAAGTTGCAGTTGTTGTCTGCAATAGAAAAATAGAGTGATTTTTTTTTTCAAGGACATGTCCTCTTTTTGGACCTCAAAAACATATTTCTAAATTGCCCAAATTGTCCAGGATTTGGCTTTGCTTTCATGATGATATTTACTTTCTACAGTCTGTCCCATGTTGCCCTAATCAAAATTATCACCCTAAACATAAGTATAGTGTAATTTTATGTTGATTACCTCTCATTGATAGACTATTTCAACAAGATCAGTCATAGACCCTGAGGCTTTGCTCTGTTCCTTCTTTGTCTTCGCCATTGAGTGGGGAAAATCTGTTCATCTGTACATTCTATCCTTTCTGTCAATACCAAATTTTTGTTCATAAACAGAAGAATAGATATTATATTAGGACGTTAATTTGATGAACAGTTACTGTTATGCTGTTATAGTGTTTGGCATTGCTTCACATTGAAAAAAAAAACAGAAAAAAATAATCATTAGTGCTACATAGACTGTAAATCTAACACATGTGACTTGTTGTACATTTCACTAATTATGTAATCATATAATTGCATTTGAACAATATAGCAAAACAAAAGTAACTGCTCTTGATTTCTTGATTTGAAGGATTAACCTAATTAACCCTATAATTGTCATACAGCTATTAATGTAAACTTAATATACAGTAACAACTGTTGAATACTGGGCAACATGTATTATTTAATTCATTTGTTTATATTATTCTAAAGAATGGAGAGTGAAGAACTGAACTGTGAGCAAACATCCAGTCTCAATCCCAGTCCTGAGGACCCTATGCATACTTTTATGAATTACTGGGGTTGGTACCCCTTGCATTAATGGGGTGGTACCCTCAAGGGTACATCTTCAGTGCCTTTGGCTAAGGAAACACAACTGTACCATATTCTATTACATATTCAATTACATTTTAAGTTGCACTGACCCCATATGCCCCTTCACTCCAGGCTTTTTCATTCTATTTGTGCCTATTTTACAATGTACAAATTTTCATCTTTACCCAGAAAAATGAACGCATTACCCTTTACCTTGTATTTGAGGTATTTAAGGTACACAACTGGATCTTAAGACCCATAATGTATCTTTCAGATTACTTTTCCATTGTTTGGACCTTAATTAACAAAATGTCTAGAACTGTTTTTTAAATTGTGCTTACCCAAATACTCTTGACTCAGCACATAAATGATTTATTAAGTAATTAGAGAGCTGAGGAAGCACAAAAATGAAAAGGAAATGTGGGGACTGGGATTGAGAACCACTGGTTTAAAGAGGTTAATCATTGTTTATCTACCAGTAAAGCTTAATTTGTATATAAACCCACTTCCAAAAAAGTTGGGAGAGTATGTGAAATGCAAATATAAACAGAAAGGAGTGATTCATCAATCTGCTTTGACTTGTATTTAAACTAAATCAGTGCAAATTTTTATCTTATCACCTGATTTTCTATAACAATGATACCTGTAACAGGTTCCAAAAAGTTGGAACAGGTCAATTTAGGACTAAGAACATCATAAAATGTTCAGAAAACATTTTGAAAAAAGTGATGTAGTCATGCTTGGGTATTAAAGGGGCATCCAGGAATGGTCTAGTCCATAATGTGCAAGGATGGGTTGATACGAAAAAATGCATCAGCAAAAATCTTCTTATGTTATGAACATTCTTCAAGAAGTGCAAAGATTTCAAGTATTTCACCCTCTATGGTGCATAATACTGTCAAGAAATTCAGGGAATCTGGAGAAAAATTAAAAGCAAGACCAAAAACCATAAAAAAGGCCAAAAATGAAAAGCAAGACCAAAAAACACAAATGAATGCAAACGGCATTTTAATCTTTCAGACAGCACTGTATTAATAACCAGTATACTTCTGTGATGGTGATTACCACATGGGCTTAGGAACACTTTGATAAACCACTGTCGATAAATATTACTTATCGCTGTATCCATAAATTCACATTAAGACTGTATTGTGCACAGTGAAAGCCACATCTGGAAACATCACTGTCTTCTCTGGGTGAAAACTCATGGAATGGAACAATGGAACTATGTATTGGTGTCTGATGAGTCAACCTTTCATATTATTTATGGAAATAATGGATTTTGTTTTCTCTGTCCCTGAAAGTTAATTAAGGTCTATTAAAAGAAAAGGTGATGTAACATGCTAAATGTTTTTGTCTCAAAGTTTTTAGATTACGTTCAAGGTATCACATTTGCAATCAGTGTCTGTTTACAAAAAGGAGAAAACAAAGGACATAAGGTAAAACATAAAGTATCATGTTTTTAATATCATGTTTTTATAGGTTATTTATTTATTTATTTATTTATTTAATACAGGCCAAAAAGAATGTACTAATTAGATTTCTTTTTTATTGCCATTTTACATACTGACCCAACTTTTTTGAAATTTGTTTTGCATATTTCTTATTTGCAATCCTTTCTAACGAAGATGGAAAACAAGAACTGATCTGCACAAGGCTTTTCTAGTTCATTTGTCTTCAGCGTATTGGAACAAAATTTAGAGCCTGTAGGATTTTGACAGGAGTGCTTTCAAAGCCCTGCGTCAGCAGCCGGCGTGGGATCAAAGCTGTGAGGCAGCAGGCCTGAGAAATCTGTCCCACTTAGACTTCAACAACAATGCAAAATAAACACAGTTGGGCTTAAGCAAGCAGCCGCCGGGATTTCCGTGCTAGCTGGGGATTAATGAAGTGATGGCTGGGTGTGAGCACTATGCCTTGTCAGCATGCCAGGGAGTCCCTGACCTCACAACTTCCTCTCTCAACAACCTGGAAGACTGTCATTTTACACATGTCATACATGACAGATGTGCGCTGACAAAACCATCCAGGTAAAAGAAGATACAATTAACAGCCCCAGTGGACGGGCTGGGCATCAATTTATTTGGGTTGCAGTGTGACAGGCCTGGCCAGGTGCTGCTTTATTTCGTGTTGGCAAGGTGTCTGTGACTTATTCGGCAGCGTCTCTCTTATCTGAGCATTTATAGCTATCTGTCTTGTAGTGCTATTGCCGAGGACTGTCTTCCATCTCTTCATGGCAGCACAGCCACTGTCGGTGTGCAGCACGGACCCACTGAACTACATTAGTCTCCCTAATAAACAATTATTTAAGTAGGGCGCTGTTGTGGCAGGGAGGGTGGATAAATACAGTGGTGGCACAGGTGATTGATTGGGTCCTCGTTGACAGCTTCCACCGGGCTTTTTCAAGTTATCTGGCATCAGCAATATCATCAAATCAATTTATTTGAGAACATACTCTCTCTCTGGAGCCAGCAAGAGGTGTCAATGATGGGATCGAGATGGAGGGAGAAAAACAGAGAAAGAAAGAGAGCAAGTGAGTGGGAAATGCACCACAGCAGGACCTTGGAGCTGGCGAGTCACTTATTGATTATCATGACAGTGCTGTAAAACAAGCTCCTGCAGTTGTGTGTCTATTGTAAATGACAGCCCTGGGAATGTTTTGTTGTTCTCTGTTATCCATGATTGGGTTTCAGGGTCAGAGCCAGTGGACAGTGTTAGACTCTTCTCGAGAAGAAGCGTTTCAATGGAGAGGCACCTCAGACAGGTCAAAGGGGTGAAAGTGTGTGGGTGTGTATCTGCAGAGCCAAGTCCAGCGTCGCCTCTCTGGGACTAAACTCGCAGCCAGAGGGGGGAGTAAACTGAACACGAACTAAAAGCCAGCAAGATGTGTCGGGCCCAGATGAAAGGAGCAAATTGCTCAGTCATGAAACTTTCTTTTTTTTTTTCCTCTGTCACAAGAGGGAAGAAAGACTGCTTTGCGCCCCCATCAAGATTTCCTTTATTATCCTCATGCCTCCCTAGTAATATCATAGAGTGGCTCCTCCACTGCCTGAGAGACGGAGAAAAAAGATCTGAAACTCAAAGGTCACAACGAAGAGAGCGATTTCTGAATCAGGCACTCAAACTTGCAAGTGTCTTGCAATGCGGTTACTTCGTTTTTACAGCAATACCTTGTGGTGGAGGACAGAATGCTGCTCTGAAAGGGAGATTTAGGACATGAGGAAACAGTGCAGGGTCTTCTTGGTGCGGATCTCAAGGTGAAATCTCACTTGAACCGAAGGTTAAGCTAAACGAATTGCGTGCTGATGCTTGGTTCGTTTAATAACCTGATCTTGCCTTTGAAACGTAATACATCTGATTGATTCACAGCGACTCATCTTGTATTAACAAGCTGTTTTACATTTCCCATAGCTCACTCATCACAAGGGGTTTCCGACACTATCCCCACAGCTGTCTCCTCATATGACTTTATAGAATACGGGGGCTATGGGGAACCGGTGCCTGTGGCAGATAGGGCTCCCAGTGCAGTGCTGGAGAACCTCCTACGGTGGCTTATAATTGCCAGAGTGATTATCCATCCACAGTAATGTGCAGGCCTGGACAAAGCTTATTATGGGTCTTCTCTCAATGCAATATCTATTCATGGCTTGTTTTAATGATAGCTTTTCTCCAGGGCTCTTTTAGAGGTGATTTACATAGTGTTCAGTGTGTGCCATGCTAATGGGCACCACCGAACACCTCCAACTTCAGATTAGAACAGCAGTGCCTCATTTGAGCCCCGCTTCCTTGACCCCTCCAACACACTGATGCTTTTGTGCCTTGACATTAGACAAACAATTACCTCGCATTTGAATGAGACATCTTCGGCGGGTAAGCAGGGGGCTGTGATTGAAACCAGCACTTTCTTCGCCGTGCTTCTCTCCTAATCACTCGTTCGCCACGCTTTTATTCCATGCCCTATTTTAGCTCCCCGCGCCGTGGCCTTGTCGGTGCGAGGCTGCAGCTTTGGACAGGCCAGCTCAGCGAAGCTCGCAGGAGTGGGGATGCGTGAACAGTTTGCCAGCTCCTCACAGAGGGGGAGCCAGGAGATAATAATGGGTGGAACGCAGGAGCCATGCATGTCGTGCGAAAGAATAATTGCTGCTCTTTCAAGAGCACACCCCTAATTGGCCTCGCTGTGGTCGGAGAAGCTTCAAGTCAGAGAGAGGGGCTGGCACACAAGGCTCGTTGAGCCGAGCCACGGCTCTAGCAGCGTTACCCAGGGAGCCGAAGCTGAGCATCCTCTCCTCCTCCTCCTCCTCCTCCTCAACCTCTAGTGAAAGATATTTCAGAGAGCTTTGGCTTTTGTTTCACTCAATCATTCAACTAAAAGGGCCAGCAAGGGGGAACTGACCACTCATTACTGCACTGCCATTAAGCAGGGACAGTCCCTACCAGAACCAAAAACACTGTTAGTTGCTCTCAGTATGTTTACCAAACAAACTGCGAAAAAAGTACTAAAGAAATGCTACTGAAGAACTCCATCTTTTCTGTGATGTGAAACTTTTGTCCCCACTTTTTTCAAGTTTCATGCTTTTTTCATTTTATATTGAATTTGTCATGCCGCAAACAACACAAAGCCTCTTAGAGAGCTGCATGCAGAACACTGAGCAGATGACTGCTTGTATTCCCCTTATTGCTGTTTTATGACAAGGTGATTACATTCATTTCTGTGCTACATGTCAGACAGACTCCAGCGCCGTCCACACAGCTGGGGGTTCTGATCTGCAGCATGCACCTGTCCCTGAGCACCACCGCCCATCAGATCAGGCTTAGAGGACTGCAGTCCCGATATGAAGGGGAACAGATTATGTTGTGTCACTATCTAGCCATATCCCTTCCAAATCCCCTTCATCGCACCTATCAAGTCTCATATATCATACTATTCCCATTAGCCTTATCTTTCCTGCTCTTGTAGAAGGCTTTCTCTCGGATGTGCAATGCCATCCACTGTAAGTAAAGCGTTTGAAATGAGCAACTGGCTGCTTCTCATGAAGCCAATCAATTCAAAACTTCTAAAAACGTTATAATTTTGGGAGCGACTGTCTTTACAGTTATGCTACTGCATTTTGTTCAGTCCTTTGAAATACATCATAGACTTGCATGTCTTGTTCAACACTCTTTTTTAACCACACATGTAGTCATTGTAGTTTATGAATTCTTCATCTCCATGCTCTCTTTGTAGTTCTGACAAATCTTTTAGGAGCTCTTCATGTCTCAGCACATTCTGGGTATTTTCTAAACAAATTCTGGCTTTTAGTCCACACTAGGACCCCAGTGGTGCTCCAGCAAGCTGTGTGTTTGAAGCTTGTTGGACAAATCCTTTGGTTGTTACTTCGTCCTTGTGGTGCCCAGTCCAATAACACCACCACAGGCAACAGAGAGGGAACAGCAAATATGTCATAGTAACAGTCATCTGTTTGGCAGCAGACCCAAGACTCTCCTCCAGGAGCTTGGTACAATAAGTGGGTCTGGCATCAGACAAGGTAAAACCAACATGGCTCAAGAATGAAAGAAGGTGGAAAAAAGTGGAAGACAGAAGCCTCTAAGCAAACAAAGCAATAGCTTTTACGCCAGGTCAAACGAGCTACAGCCAGCATAGCTAAACCGCAAGTACAAATAACATAGGATGGTAACGTTGTGGGATCAGTCATAAATATATAGACACCTGAGAAAATTGAATTTAAAAGGCTAATTAACTGTACAGTAAGCATTTATTTGCTCATGAAAACACTAATATTCATGTAATCACAAATACATTAATCACAAAAGAACTGTTTTTATGTATGTCAGTGTGTCGGTTTAACCATGTCCAAACCTCTCCTTAAAGAAGCTTTTGTAGTTATGATCTAAAACCTGGTTTGGTTAATCAGTACTTAAGTTAAATCAACCATGCTGGTGATGTAGTTTAACAAATGGCTGGCGTTTGTAACCAGTTGTTGCTCTTCAAGGTATCTCAAAGGACATCAACTTATTTTAAAAACAGGAAATTCTTGCTCACTTTGGCTGCATTAATATTAGTATAAATGTATTCTAATGTTTTATGGTGTTTTTACGTTTTCACGTTTGTATAGTTAATCATGATTAAATACGAATGCAAATTCAAATCAAATACAAATTCAGGGAAAAGTCATTATTATTATTATTATTTGTCCTACTTCAGAATCAGCCATCCTTTTTTCTTAATGTTCTTCACAAACTGTGCAGCACTGGTCTGTCTCAGGGTGGTGCTGTAGCAAATTAGTTAACCCTGTTAGTCAATTATAGCTAAGCAGCTATAATTATGTTCAGAATACCTCTGACAAACCTCACAATATACCATGGCATATTTGTTAACCTGAAAACTTGCCAGATTTCGCGAGAGATTGGTGAAGAGAGAGAACTGTTTTTCATTTCTCGAACTAAAGTTTCTAGAAAAAGTGGGCAAGAAAGTTAGCAGTTAGCCACGGCTGGAGCAGCCAGCCAATTTGGTATCCCCCCAGTACCATGGAATATTTTAGACACTGGTTATACACAAAGGTTTGGGCAGCCATGGTCAAATTACATTGTGTTGATTGGCATATTCCCTACAGAGAACACACTTCTGCACATTTTAATACAAAATTAAAGGTGAGCAATATGACATTATTCGATCATCATTATTGTGATCAATTTTATTATTTTGAGGTACAATATGCTGCTCTAAGCCTCATGCATATCATCAGTACTTTAACGTTTTTTTCATAATGTTAAACCCAACAAATAAATTTTAAATGTGAATTAGTTCCATGAAGTTCCATGTAGACGATGTGTAACGTCTTTTCACTTTGAAAATCAACAAATTATGTACTATGACTGAAGTTTTGCGTGTGACAGACAAAATAGTCAGCAGACTGTGTTTATCATCTTCAATAATTCAGCAACATTATTTTCATGTGAATGCATAAAGAACTTGAAAATAGGGTGACCACAGTTTCCAAGCTCATTGAGTCTGCTAAATGCTGTAATGTAAAATGTAAACAATGGCTTTCTTCGCTCGTGCAAGTTGTCAATCTCAGAGAAATTCCCCTGGGAAAGAAAAGTAAAAGTTTCCTTCAGATTCACATGGAAGGTTGGGCAAGTTGTGTTACCAGCTTCAATTTACTTTCACACTGGCCAGATTTAAACAACCCATGTAACCAGACCAGAGTCATCCTTTCACGGATAGACTAATTCAAACTCACTGCTGAAGGTTGATTATATGGTAAAAAGCAATCACTATGTCTCCATGGAGGCAATGGTGGAAGATAATGAAACGCTATGTAAATTACTGATGGGTTCAAATACAAGAGCGTAACTGCTGGACTGGATGCAATGAGCTCGAATGGAATATTGGATTGGTTTGTAGTTACAGGGCCAGCTGGCAGGCCTGCTTTTTTTTTTTTTAACAGTACACTCACTTTCTAATCCTGTGCAGTAGGCAAAGGCATCTTTATAGCTAAAGCAAAAGTGTAAGTTCCTAGTATGAAGCATAGTTTAGCAACATTGGATTATTTTTTCATCAACCATACAGCTTACTGCATCAGTAACCATGAATTAAAGAAGCTGATGTGTCTCGTATGGTCATATAAAGATCTCTATGTATTGGAAGGCTTTGTGAAGGCACAGGCATGGAAAGCAAAAGACAGAGCCTGTGCACCTCTCAGCTTTGACAGTTTCAGTGGGAGGAAGACTGCTGATGTCATAACCCGGGTGTTCTTTGTCTGACGCACAGAGTGTGTGAAATTCACACGTTCGGCTCCAGAATTCTCACCATACACTGATTCAGCTGGGTGCAGGTGGAGGCACAGAGATGGACCAGCATCACAGACCTAGAAGTTCACTCCATCAAAGCGCTGGATCAAGGATACAGTCGGTTTGAAATACATCATCTGATTTCGTTACAAACGTGCAAATGTTCATCAAAAGTCTATATCTAGCCTTAGCATGTTTGATAGTTTTCATAGCATCATTTTCAGGGTTTCCATTACTCAGAGCATTGTAAAGGAAAGAGGCATCACCAGGTGACTACTGTACCAATTCATGCATCTACATATTTTCCCATGGCAACAAACACATCACCTCTCACATTGTGCTATTCTTCAAACTGAATTTTGCACATTCTCTGGGTTCCACTTTACCAGCAACAATAGGTGACTGCTAATAGTCCTGCTATGCCAAACTCATAACGTGAGCTTGTAGTAAATGCATATCTCTGACACCTATTTATATTGCTACTATGATGTTCACATCACCTTCTCGGTTGACTTACATTATTTGTTTATTCAAACTCAACTCTCTGGATGAGCTGTGGGCTCAGGCTTATTCCTATCATGTCTTGCATGCTCATTCCCTCTCCCTCATTCTGTCTGTCTCTCTCTCTCTCTCTCTCTCTCTCTCTCTCTCTCTCTTCTCTTTCTCTGGGCAGAGCATTTTACAATGTACTCAAATTAGATTAAACTGGATTCACTGGAGGATGATCTACAACTGGCCAGTTATGAAAATCAATCACTGTAACAACCTTCCTAATGCTTCTTATAGGATGTGCCAGGTGAGCCTTTTCTTGACAAAATGACAGATTCCCTGGCAACAGTACAAAGGAAAACAAACACTTGCCCAACGTGTAACCTAATAGTGTCCCACCACCAAATTCATCATACCAGAAATAATGGCTTACGAAAAGGGACTTGATGTGGATTTGTCGCAGAAATAATGCGATTAAGGCACTTATCTGAAGAAAAGAAACTCAATGCTTTCGGTGGTCGAATAAAGGGACTTTCAGATGATCTAGACAAGAGCAGCATACATCTTAAAGGTCTGAGATTTACAGTGGTTTGAAAGGTCACTGTCTGCGTCTCACAGGCAGCTGGGACTTGTAAACGACCCTTCTTATCAAATGTTAATGCTGCCAGACCCACATTGCTTCGGGGACCAGGGGGGAATAGCCTATGTCTGCGAGGTCTTAAGGTCCCATGGAAACAAGTAATTCAATTTGCATGCAAAAATCGGGCGCTAATTGCATCTTGCCTCACAGAGAATCAAATGGAGTCCCTTTGTACTGCAGTCCGCGCTGGAGAGAATGTAAGATCTCGGCAGGAAGTGTCTTTTTGTGTGGCTGTCGACACGCTGACACGGCTTTTATGGGCTGGAGCTTAAGGCTCCTATGATTTTACAAGAGGGATGGCCCCTGTCTGGGAAGGGCTCGACGTTTGGTTTGTTCCAGTCTATTCAGGTCACTCAGGTAAAGACAAGGCAGGACTGAAGTCCCCCCACTTGACAATAGGACTGTTCCTATTACTGGAGACCCACTTTGAGGGAATGCAAAATGAACCCTGCATGCATATAAGAGGTATTCAAATCAATATTTAAATAGTATAAATAGCAAAGTAGCCTGATTAAATCAACATGTATTACACTACCTAACCATTAGCGTCTAAAAGTTTGAAAATCTCTTTAATACTATGCTCCTCCTGTGCAGTCGCTCATGCTAGAAATATTATCTCTCCAAGTAATGACAGGTGATAATCTATTCAATCCTCTTTTCCTTCTGCTGATAATTTAGTGCAAGAGTTAGTGAAGAACAGCCTGCCAGAAGTCTTCACAGTGCTAATTATCTGCTGTATCAAGCATGCAATGCAGGGAGTAAAAATAAGCATGAATATAAATTTAATTGTCCTTGAAGAGAGGAATGAGCACTATTCATTACAGGCTAGTATTAATGCAGACATTTTGCACAAATACGCTGTAAACTCGGAGTGTGCCCCAGTTTATATTTATGCATGTCCCCAGATGTAAAGAATAGTAATTGTATCAGTGTTAATTATACATGGAGAGTGGGTTGTCCAAACAAAATTGAGGCATATAATGCAGACTGCCAGAGACTGCTGTAAATCCACAGGCATTTTATCCTGCTGTTGCTACACAATTGCCCTAAATGCAATGCAGTGTTTTTCCCTTCAAACAAGAAGACTGCGCCAGTTGGAGGACAAAAAGACACCCCGGCGGCCGATTTAGCAGGTCACATTGCCCCCTGTTGACTGTTATGTGTATGTGCAGGCTATTCTGAGAAAATGCCTTTGACTTATTCATGAAATACCTGATTTCAAAAGGCCACAAGAGTCTTCAAAAATATGGCGGCATGCCATAATGAGCTAAAGGAGCTAAATTCGTTTAACCACAAACAGGGCTAACACAGGCTAACGGTATGGAAATGTCAGCCCAGTCATCCAATGGGAGGTTCAGAATCGATCCTGCACCTTATATGGTTATGATTTTGGATGTTTTCAACTGTAACCTTGCCTCCAGACAAGGCATTCGCCTTTAAAATATTTATCGAGGTTTTCACAAAAGAAATGACACACAAGTTCACGCAGCAAATAGAGAAGTGGAAGCTAAATCGTTGCAGTAGACACGTATGGATTTCCTGTCAGGTCTGTGGTGTAATAGCACAGGCTGAGAGAGCGGATCCTGCCCTGTGCACTATGTAGATGAGCTTTTGGCTGTAATTGAAAGCCAGCTAATGTAAGAAGCTGCAGGAGCATTTTGCAAAAAAAAAGGACTCCAGACAAGATGGGAATCCAAGGAGACATGCAACTGTTTTTCAAATAACCTTTGGTCACTCCTAGCAGAGACATGAGGCAAAGAAGAAACGGCAGGAGTAGAGCAAACTCACCAGAACAATCCGGGGGGTCGAGGGGGTGGGGGTGTAGGAATTGATCTACCTGACTTTGTTTACTAGTATCAACTCCCTTCCCCAATTGGTACTGTCCGGAAAAATGAATGATCCATAAGCGCAAGGCTCTGCAGGGTGTCAGCGTTAACTTGGTGGACTTGGGAGATGTTTCAAATTGTATTCTCAAAGGTCATGCTCTCCTTCCTGGTAGTCTTGCCTGTCACCTTGGCTTTGCGCATGGAACCCCGCCTGTTGATCTGCTTCGGCACAACATGTCCTCCATAGCTTGCCGTCTGAATCCCAGCATGTCAGTTATGAGGATCCACTCTGGGAAATAGTGAAGAGTGAATGCTGGGGGTGGGGAAGGACAGCCTAGGGAGTGGGGCAATGTGGGATGGGGGTAGATGAGGAGGAGGAATTATCTGCCCTATGAACACTCTGCTGTTTGCAAACTGGACAAGAGAGAGCCTCCAATTGCATGAGGCTGTTGTCGGCAGCTAAAAGCCCAGAGCAGTGGGCCCACTTTTCTCCCTTGTTAAAGTCAAGGCCAAATCACCGGCCCCCGCAGTGTGCTTTCTCAACAAAGCAGCGTGCTGCTGCTGCAGATGTGATGGCTTAATGTTCCCTGGAAGACATTACTGCCTCAAAGGGAAGACTGGCCCTTTCTGCTACACAAACCTGATTCCAGACACTTTTCAGCTCGGCAAATAGAGCACCACAACAGAGAGGCTGTACTGGGTAATTTGACAGAGGTCTCTTCTCTCTCTCTCTCTCTCTCTTTCTCTCTCTCTCCACTTCTTCTCTCGACCTTTCCAAAAGTGTAACAGCATTGCTGCTGAATTCTATTTTCCTTACCGTGATGTATTGAAAGATCTGTTAAGCAGTTAAATGTCAAGTTTATTTGGCAAAGCCTATCAATAAAGGCTACCATTGATTTCAGCGCTTTATTTTGCTTGCTCTATCCTCTGGTGGGGGAAATTAATCATGCTGCAGGAATTCATGTAGCCACCATAGATCACTGCAGGCCCTGTTTGGAGATGCAAATAGCCACCGCCTTTTGTGTTGAATTAGCGCCCCTGGGTTTCCTGATTTGCGAAAGGATTAATGTCGGTCAGTGCTTGAATTAGCAATCAATTGCTCTGCCATCATGTAGGACACGGAACAGCTGAAGATTTGCTAATAGATGGAACAGGATCTCATTAATTTTCTGCGGTGTGGAGTATTGAGTGCATGAAGTAAAAATAGAGCAACCAGGCCTGCTCAAACTCCTCTGCTACTCCGAAAGACAACTCTATGGCAGTGTGTTCACACTAGAAAGGAATCTGTCACATGCGAAAATGAAGTAAGGAAAGAGCATGCTAAACACCTCAAAAATGTGTTTGCAGCTCAACAGTTTAGTGAATAATTTTATGTTCCCAGCACTAGTGGTTTTGGCCTGGCATACAAATACTATATATAATATAATTCAACATACTGCAGCCTAGTGCAGCACAATTGTGCTTCATAATTCATGTTTAGTTCAGTTCACATAATATGAATTACATGTGACTTTCTCAACTTCATTACTGACATCTGTGATAACTTATATAATAGTGCTGGTCAAAAAAAAAACCTCACAGATCCTCCAGGAGTAGGCCAAAATGTTCGTTTAGTGTGAGTTGATGTAAAGAAAATTCAATTTAAGAAGTTTGTATTGGGCGATTTGTCATGTCTTCAAATGAAACAGAAAAATGAAAATAGGAAAAATCTTTGCTTTTTTTTATGCAATGATATGAAAGATTTGTTGCCATCATTATTACTGAGAGCTAAATTGAAGTCTGTTTGTTTTCAGACATGCATAGCTCCAAAATATGCTATTAATATATGAACAAATCAGCAGCAGCACATGCATATTACATTTCGTCGCTGTCCATAGAAAACCAAGTATCTCCATTTTTGTCGATTAAAATTTTTTTACATAATTTCAACACACCCACTGTCCATTGTGTTGTGTGACAATTTCACATTGAATGGACCAACAGAAATGCTTTACAATCACTTGGATTGAAATGTCTTTACACTAACTTTCATTTAAAGGCAAGAGTGCTTATGTCTTCTCTTAAAGTTACAGCAATTTGTATTTGTGCTTTGCACATTCAACGACTTAAACATGTATTTACATTTCACGTAAAGCTAAGACTTGGTGCATTGTCCAGTATGTTTTAAGAAATGAAGCCTTCAGGGACAACCAGGCCTTAATTGACATAAGTTGCTCTTTGACCCCATCATGTGGCTTCGTTAAGAATGACAGCAGTTCTGAACCCCCAGTCTGGTCAAATTTAATATTTGGTCCAGTTTTAGGAAAAGTGAAGGCATTTGTTTATATTGAACATGACCTTATTTGTATTTAGCAGAGCTTGTATTTGTGTATTTCCTTATATATAAGGAAATCAATTCTGATTCATTTAATGATGATTTTATGCTTTTAAATAAAAAGAGTATATATTACATTATGACCTTTGTGGTGTACGCTACATTCAGGAAAACATGCTGATTGCATAAGTCACTGTACCACCAATTAGTTTTGTGTTCTCTTCATTATACCACTGATGTAAATCTAATTCAATAATGTATCCCATTTTTTCAAACCCCTCTGCATAATTTACATAATTGGATGAATTGATAAGATAATTGGTTCAAGTCCAGAAAGTATTTTCAATTTGTCTTTTTTTTTTTTTTTTCCTGCAGCCTTTTTTTTCAAAATCACTGGTGGAAAATTGCTGCATGAGCGTGAGTGATTTGCCTGGCGGCTGCAGTTCTGCCTCTCTCCGAGTGGGGGAGGCAGCAGACCTCACAAGAAGCAGCATGACCTACTTTCAGTGTCTGGAACATTTTGTTCTTTTCTATTCTTCCCACTCACATGAGGGCACAAAATAAAGCCAGGTTCACAGCCAAGTAGCAACACATGATTGAGCACATTCTCCACATTTTAGAGTCTGTGTTAACAAATTCTTAGACTCTGTTGGAAAAAAAAAGAAGTTCATGGAGTACAGGGCCTGATGATATGTTTTAATATAAATACATTGAGCCTGGTTTTCATGTGTCCAAGCCTACACTACTATTTAATGGTGTTTTTTTTACATATCTTATACTGTGTATCACTATATTCAGAAATGTATTCCTGGATTGGACACTGGCCCTTTGAGAAGATTTAGATATTGTGACTAAACAGTACATTAATAGCTAGGAACTTTCCAAACTTGCTCCATACTAACAGTATACATTTTAACTGATTAACCACAGTGAAGATCTGTTCAGTAGATTTAAGCAGTAGTGTGTTTACATCTCGTAGCCAGTGTGTGTGTGACACGTGCACAGTTCCCTCAGTTTAAGAACATTGTGGGTGAGGGGATGTGGGTACGAATGCATCTTTCATAATGAACATGCAGAATACGGCATACTGTTTAATCCTCTCAAATAAGCCCCTGTGGGGCCAATATACAGAGCCTTCTGTTATGAGGCTGATTCCACAAAAGCTAGATGCAAATGGGCTGATAAGGCGGAGATATGTGAACATGCAGGTATCCCTGCAGCCGTGCAGAAAACATGGTAGCACACCGTTTCTATCTGACTTCTAACCGCAAATAAACAAAAGGCCATGTCCAACAGGCCTGCTGCTGATCAGGCATATATTCATACACTCAGGCTCACTCTGCAGGCCATCTGCAGCCTGTTTATCTACCTGAACATTGCTGAGTTTCAGACTGGCCTGTAGTCTTTCACATCCTATTCAGAGGCACTAGCTGACGACCTGCCTTATTCAAATCAAATAATCTACATTGCACCCTCTGCTCACAAACAGGCCACAATTACTAACCAACCAGCCTTACAAAAAAAATCATGCAATCTGTAGTGAACTCCTGGATAATGTCTTTGTATTTGGAAGATTGTAGTCTGCTTAGCTTCATGCACACTTTAAATTGCACACTCGTGTGAGCTGGTTATAGAATATTTGTTTGACGTCTTTGACTGAAAGTACCGCAATTTTTCTTTTGTATACTGCAGTTTGGTTATTTTTTCTTTACACTTTGGTTAGTAGGCTATGATTTAGGTTGGATACTTAAACTTAAAACAGACTTAAACAGAAATGCTTGAAGAAAGACAGCTGTCATTGGTCATAAAAAATTCAGATAAGCGAAGGTAAGTGAAGGTCGAAGGTAAGTGAGCCATAAACTAATTAAGCTTACCTTGACTGACATGGTTATTTCTGATTTCAATGGGAAAGAATGTTTTTGTGAAATGTTTTCATGTGCTGTGCGGCTTGCAAAGTGTCAAATAGCAGTTTTTGTTTCTGTCCTGACCAATCAGGTAAAAAAAAAACAGAAAAAATGTAAAAGTAAGACAGAAAGGCCTCCAGAGTGGAGGCACTGTCTATGTGTTGGCCAAACCAGGGAGAGAGCAAGTTCGCTCCAAAAGAACATAACTTACCTCACTTTCAAGGTCCCATGTGTCAAACACGAGGCCAAAAACTTTTTCAATTCTCTATTAATATTGGCTTAATTCACCATGAGCTGCACTACAATCCCCAGAATGCACTGCAATATAATGTGCGTCAGTAGGAGAGCACCATAAAACAAAAAAATGCCAGGTGTCTAGTTGAAGCAAACAGGCATTTACATTTACAAACAGGCATTTACATTTACAGAGGTTTAACAGTTATCTGTAGCAGTGTAGCCTATGGTTTTATATAAAGACTATTGTGATATGCTTTTATTTAAAATTATTTTTGAATAGGTCAAGTATTCAGATTTGTATTCTGAATGGCCTCAATTGGACTAGACTGTTCCGATTGAGGTGTTTACATGGACGTATTCTATTCTGATCAAGCTACTACTTACATTTACGGCATTTGGCTGATGCTCTTGTCCAGAGCGACTTACAATTTGATCATTTTACACAGGTAGGCCAAGGTGGTGTTAGGAGTCTTGCCCAAGGACCCTTATTGGTATAGTGTAGGGTGCTTGCCCTGGTCGGGGATTGAACCCCAGTCTACAGCATAGAAGGCAAAGGTGTTAACCACTACATTATCCCAACCACCACGTTGGGTTACTACTTATTAGGCTGCATGTAAACGTGGCTAGTGTGATATTAATCAGTGTGAGTGTCTGTTAGTTAATGTAACAGAACTGGCAGTTAGTGCTTTCCTCTTTGAGTAGTCGACTGATGTTGCGTTACCAGCAGTTTGAAAAGATGTAGTGGCTGGCTTCACATGACTCAGAAGTATGTGTTAGCCTTCACCTTGGTAGTGCTAGTATCATGTGATTGGAGGAGACCTACTAGCACTGGCCGATATAGAAGGGGAATTAAGAAATTAGCAGCTATATTACATTCATCAAGTTTTTGCTAGCAGCTCTACACTTGAAAATCGATTGCAAAATTTCTGTCTGCACATATCGAAACCAGTTATAGTGCAGCTGTTGCTTAGCAACAGAGCGATGTGCAACCAGAGGCAGCATTCAAAAAATGCAGTGAGAACCCAAGCAGTGTGCACCTTGTTTTTTTGTCTTTAGAAAAATGCAGTGTGAACCCAACCTTGCTCACTAATCTGCATTGTACTCACTGTCCACTCGCTAATCAACTTGCCTTACTCACTTCATGTAATGTGCACTTACTGCTTAGCCTGCCTTAGTTCATGTAATATAAGGACAGTGACTTTTACTTGTCCATTTGAATTGCCTGTACTAGGACACTGTGTCCTTCTACTCTTGTTTGCTATTTGTATATTGTTTGAGATTGTGGGTGTGCACCCTACATTTCTTCAAAATATGTGCAATAGTATTTTACTATTCTACCCCCCTCCTATATATTAAAAAAGTTATGAAGTGAATTTACTCAAATGGGCTCAAATGTGTAAATCATTAGCACATACACAACATATAACATCAACACATGTTTGCATCAATTGTGCATCAATTCAGTGCATGAGTCTTTTCAGTACTTTTACATGAGTGGATGCCAATAAAATTGAACTGAACTGAGTTTGTGTGTTTATGCAGACTCCACAATGCAAATGGCAATAAGTCATTAAGGCTGTCTAACTTTGCAGCATTTGATGCTGATAGATATCAAAAGTGGAAAATCTGTAAGAAAAGCACAGAGCTGGCTGACTGCATGTTGTCTCTGGATCATGTGTCTTTAACACGCTTTGCTCGACAGGAAGTAGTGTTTTATTCGCCAGTATGTGCACTTGCCAATTTGCATGTCTGGCTTTGAAACGCAAGCACTAATGTTCAGTACACGGTGTCTCTGCCACACCATAAAGAGGGAAGTACTCACCACTGCCTTCAAAATAAACCCATGTGGCCTGTTCAAGGCTTGTTTATAGTTATTTCACTAGGTACAAATCTCCAACAATACAATGAACACAGTCATGACGCCAAATGGATTTTATGATGTTATGAGACAATGTAAAAAGCCCATGTTAAAATTCCATCATTTAGTGGGTCATAAGTTAGTTTTGTGATACTTTGCCATGAAATCACATTTCACAGGGCTAGCTCACTTTGTTATCACAGCCTGGGGAGCAGATTGTGGAACTGATTTAATTTGGCCCAGTAATGGTGCCAGTGCCATGTGGTATTTGCATGGACCTACTAATCTATGATGTTGAACTCATACTATCAGTTGTGACATACAAAGCTTACTCCAAAGAAATCAGCTATCACTATCAGTCTACTACTAATGAAGTCAATATTTTGTGTTAAGTCTTAGGTGTGCTCTAAAGTTATTATCTGTTAACTGGGGTGATTTAGGTTTAGATTTCATGAAGTTAATAATTGCAATGGTAATTATTAAACCCCAAAATGAGAACAAGCCAGCTGCAGAAAACATTACACAACACTACAAGAATTTATAAAATGTACAAAATATCCAACTCCTCCATGGCACTACTGATATTGCTACCTTATTGTTTCCTTATGTATTATGTTTGTATACTTTATAACTAGCTTTACAAGACATCTGGATGTGCTATAGTAAACAACGCAAAATCTGTAAAGAAAAGGTCAAAGAAAGTTCAGATGTTGGACTGAAACCCAATGGCATGTTCTTTTCATAACTCTGACAGTTGCGGTCACACTGAATGGTCACATCAAAAAACATCATCTGGTCTGTACATTTCTAAGGAAGTACAATCACATGAGCACTAACGGATTCCTGGTGTGGGATCTGATTAAAAACTGAAGTACTGAAGGTCCTGTTTGGAGGGAAGGTGCGGGGAGAACAGGGATTTTAGCTCTAGATGTAAAGATGTTTTTTGAATGAGAACCTATAGGAAGCTTTCCCATCAATGGTATTTGGGAATAAGGAAAAAAAACCTTCATGATTACACTCAGATTGTTTTCTTTGTCCTTGTCCTTGAGTATCAGAATCAGAATTAGAATCTTTTATTGAGGCCAGAGGGAAATTGCAGTACATATGCAATCTAGTTTACAACGTGCAGATATGAGGAGTGCTTTTATCACATGACACAATCACTATTTTGTATATTTAGTACATGTTTATAGAAAATGTCATTGATGTGGGCCAATTGTACCTGCTACATCTTTCATGGCTTAAAGTATTTTAAATGCTCAGTGATATGAAGTAGGTTTCTCTGAAGAGGATGTATGTATGGCAGTGAGGTCAAGTGGCAATTCTGAAAGCTGCAAACCTTTCAAATCCACATTTGAAACTCCATGAAAGCAAGGAATAACTCTTTAAACACATCTAAGCAATCTGGTCCGTCATTGAGCCTGTTATTACTGAGGCATTGGAGACGCTGCATC
This sequence comes from Pygocentrus nattereri, assembly GCF_015220715.1. Lineage (NCBI taxonomy): Eukaryota > Metazoa > Chordata > Actinopteri > Characiformes > Serrasalmidae > Pygocentrus > Pygocentrus nattereri. The sequence goes on from NC_051218.1 coordinate 15,219,128, forward strand.
GAATTCTGTTTACTGCAACCATGTCTGGTCTGATCAGCACACAGCCCTTGTGCTAACATTCTCAGACAATTTGGGTTAATTTGTGAGCCCAAACAAACATGACTATGATCACATTCTGCCACGCATAGCACAGCCTGTTTACATGGATGCAACATCCGAGTTTTGGAGGGCAGCCTTGCTCCAAGGCCTTTGAAACCAAATCAAAGCTAGGCTAGATAAAATAGGAAACAATGACTAAAAGTACCTGAGCCTAACTGATGCAATACAAACCCCACCTGAGGGCAACACTGAGATTAAGAACATGTGTCTGATACTTAGTCTCCTGCTTTAGACCCATTCTGAAGGGAGACCATGAATAGACATAGCAATTGCACATGCACCAAACCCAAGGCCTTATCAAAGCACTATTTACTATGAACTCGGCATACCCTGAAGGAATGTTCTTGAGCAAAAAGCTACTTGTTTACGTCCTGTGGCTTTTCATGTCTCCCCAAGAACCCCCCAAGAGCTGGGTTACATAACGCAGATCTAAAAGTGTCCCATGACTGATCTTGTGAGGGTTACTATATTTTGCATTGGACATGGAAATCCCTTTAAAAATTTGGTCAGTAATGACTGTAAAGTGCTGTCAGCAGCAATTGTATCCAAATGGAAATGTTGGCAGTTGGCAGTTGTAGCGGCATCACTGTGCAAAAAATAAACAAACACCTGGTCCTTGAAGTGCTTTTCAACAGTGCAATTTTCACAGTTTGTGCTGTTGGATTTAATGAGCGGAACATACTTTGTAACACAAGCCAAGATAAAGTGCTCATATCCTATAATTATGAACCAAAAATACATGCATTGCAAGCTACGTTTAGGTATACTATTACCCACCAGACATCTCCGGTGTTTACTTTGTGCTTCTGACTTGTGCAAGGTTGTCCTCAGATCACCTCTAGCTCTGTTCCAAACTGAAGTGAAGATGTAGATATCTGCACTGCTTTTTGTAGACAGACATGCATTGTCCTGCAATGAGATCTTGATGAGTGTAAGATTCTTCTGTGAACAGAACATGCCCTGAAACACAAGACTCAGTGATAAGAACAGCACACAAAATACAGTGTACTTTGTAAATAGTCCTGTTTTGTTGGGAGTGGGAAAGTGGGTTTTCTGCTTCGAGGAAAAAAAATGTACTGCTGAAAACTCATAGTACACCTGATAAAGAGGAGTGTGACGCTTTAAAGTCCTTTATCAAGAACCGCGTCAATATTTTCGTAATGCTTCCTTGACAGAGAACACACAACACCACACCTCTTTGACATGGCTGGGCTGTTCAGGTAACAGGCAATGATAACAGGGCATAACCGTGTGCGTGCAACACAGCACGCACTGTGATCACCATGCATTGCCTCTAAATGAACGGCATAAAAAGTTGCCTGAAAAGCTCATGCATTAAGAATCATATATGCTTGGACAGTTCTAGGCATATCCATATAGGTTCAATCCCCAAAGCCTCCAGCTGTTTTATTGCCCTAGAAAGTAAAAATGAGTCACGGTTCAGCCTTACTGTAAGCCTTATAGAGCAAATAGGTTTGAAAGGGCATGGAAATGTAATTTCTACGATGGCACACATACTTCCCAGGAGCCACCCAGTCATCTCCTTTTCCTGCAAAAATTTCCATGATCGCTGTAAGGCCAGAGTTAGCACCAGACTCGTCATGGGATGCTTTTTTCCACCGCCCTCTAAATTTGCCATAAAGCACAGATTTGACAGGTGTTTCCTTTTAAAAATGCATTTAATGACCATTTTACTTCGAGCCACACAGCGTGTCAGCAGATAATGCAATTCATGCAATTAATATATTGCTGTTGTCAGAACAAAACCTCGTATCTCCAAAATGGTAACTTTACAGGAGAAGGAAAAATCCTTCTTAACTTTTAATGTAAGTCAATGGAACCGGACTTTTTTCCAACTAATTTTGGGTTGTTTGTTTTGGTAAATTCATCATGAAATTTACACCTAACATAAAGGGCAACAGACGTTTTCAAATTACGTCCGAAACTGAAAAATGACAAAAATGGAGAGACAATACTGTGCGATAGTCTTAGGCACCCAAGACACATTTTCAAAATCTGTTTATTTGTGTAGTATGTGTTTATTTGCTGAGAAAAGTGTTAATATTTGAATAAACAAAATGTATAGAATATATAATAGTGATTTTATGGATGTTAGTGTGTTTGTTTAACCATTTTCAAACCTCTCCTCGAGGAAGCCCAGTATTATATGTAGTTAAAAAGCAGCTCCTGGTTTGACCAATCAGTGCTTCAGTAAATTGTGCTCATGATGTAATTGGTGAATTGATGTGGTGGCTGTGAAGGTGTCAAGGAAAAATATGGATTTTTAAAATTGTTTTTATGTTTATTTGAATTATTAATATGACTTTATTCTAATGTATATTGTGAAAAACTCACTGCTGAGGTAAACAGTGAAAAATTTGCTTAGATGCCTAAAACTTTTGCACAGTATATATATATATATATATTCCAGAACAGGGGTGGCACGGTGACGTGGTGGGTAGCACTGTCGCCTCACAGCAAGGAGGGCCTGGGTTCGATTCCCCGGCCGGGCGACTGGGGTCCTCTCTGTGTGGAGTTTGTATGTTCTCCCCGTGTCTGCATGAGTTTTCTCCAGTTTCCTCCCACAGTCCAAAGACATGCAGTCAGGCCAATTGGACATGCTAAATTGCCCCTAGGTGTGAGTGTCTGTCTGTCTGCCCAGCGATGGACTGGCGACCTGTCCAGGGTGTATCCTGCCTTTCGCCCGATGATAGGCTCCAGCACCCCCCCGCGACCCTGACGGAGAAGTGGCTTAGAAAATGGATGGATGGATATTCCAGAACGAGAAGCACATGGAAAATATAAAGCTACTTTAAATGCTTTTTCTGAAAGCATGAGGAAAAGCTTTAAGAGGAACCAAGATTCAAATGGGAAAACCCAATAGCAGAAAGTGGAATTACAAAATTACAATACAATTACAAAATTAAACTGTGATATATTTTCAAGATAAGCCAGTGCTAATGTTAGCCAGGTCAAAAACCGATAGACTACTCATTGCATTACATAGATAGCACAATAGATATGAGAACAGGTGTGAAGTTGAATATGAGTATAAGGCAGGTTTGAAACAGGTCAGGTCATGCAGGTTTTGAGGCCATGAAGATAATTATAAATCATGATGGCTGAGAGAAATTGAACAAGTTATTTTCTTTAACTATTCATTAAAATCTCTTAAGTATCCAGGTTTTCATTATGGCAGGATGTTAAGGTAGGGGTGTCCAATCTTATCCGCAGGTGGCCGGTGCGGCTGCAGGTTTCTACTCCGTCAAAGCAGGATGTCACCTAATGAAATGTTTGAAGTCTAAGACCAACTGATTAAACGAGTAGAATCAGGTGTGGTTCAGCTTGTTTGGAGTGAAAACTAGTAGCCACACTGGCCTTTTGTGTATAAGATTGGACACTGTGTTAAGGGAATATGCACATGGCTCCAGAGTAAACAAGAAGGTCCAAAGAACCAGTGTGTACCAGCAGAAGCACACGTACAACTCAACATGGAGATGCAACACATGGTCAGGTACATTTCAGGATCATTGAACACACATTCTTTATGATGATCAAAGTGCATTTAGAGACAACAACAAGAGTGCTCAATCCTGGTCCTGGAGATCTTCCACCCTGGAAAATTCAGATCCAACACACCTAGTTCTAAATCTCATATGCACCTGTAGGTCTTTACAACCTGAATCAAGTGTGTTGGATTAGGGTTGGAGCTAAACACTGCAGGGTGGGCTCTCCAGGATTGGGCACCCTTGCTCTAAAATGATAATCCATAACTGCTAAAAGATGCAAAGCAGAGAAAAGCCCAGGCAGGAGGACATACAGAAATATCAGGCCCTTTTATTCCACCATCAACAAATGTGTGATAGTTGTTGAGTGGCAGTTCACAACTCAGTTTACATTAACTGTCCATGAAACTCAAGACATGCAACTTAATTTGAAAACTATTAACCAAATTCCTGACTAAGCCTTAATGACAGAGATTGTGGGAACATAGAGACTTGTGCACTATTAAAAGTAAAAAATGTTGTTTGCAGCCATGTACCAATTAGAAGTTTCCCTTCAAAACACACGTCCAAGCCAAGACACTTTATTTTTAAAAGAGTTTACAATTCTTTCATCTTTCTGACCTGATCTTTTCCTTTCATGACCTGAAGCACCTCTTGTTACATAAATATGTTATCATTTCCTGATCGGCAGAAGCTCAGGGCTCATGTTTGATGTCATTTTAGCTTCACCTGAAAGTAACCCTGAAGCTCAGCTACAGAGAAAGCTGAAAAGTTCAGCTCCCTTATTATCACTGTCTGTGGCGAGGGCTGTACGCTCCAGTCATTATTCCACCAGTACAGATGCAAATCTTCTCAACAGGAGTGGCACGCAAACTCGTTCAGGCGATGTGCCAAGATTAAGGTCAAAAAGACAGTCCCACAGAAGTTCAGGTATGGTAAGTTCCTCGGCTGGTGAATCACTGCAATGTGCGATACTCAATTAACAGCAGCACATTTTGGCTTTGGCAAGGCTAACCAAAAATACAACTATGATTAAATAACAGTCATATGTTGGAAGTCCCCCAAATAATAGCCTGGAGTGAAATATTGCTTAACTTTGGGTAATAGTAGAGCAGTTAATACATTTTGAGCTGTAATATATATGCTAACCTATTGTTTTCCAAAAAATGGCACAGTACAGACCACAGGCAAATTCCTCTCAGTCTGAACATTCATTATGAAATTAGCATGTGGATATAATGCTGCCAATATAACAAGTCAAACTTTTGAAATTTACCCTTTCAATTTCCAGGCTTATTACATTATAAGGCTTATTAGTCAGAAATTATATAAAAGGCAATGCAATGCAGACTATAGGAGTGCAAAATGGATGTCTGGTAGGTCCTGGCTGTTTAATGAGTTAAAGTTTGTGCAAAAAGTTGTGCAATTCATGTCCCTCCACACCAGGGCTGCAGAGAGTGTGGCCAGTGGACCAAAGATAACAAGATGTAGCATAATAACAAGATGTAACACAATGTAATAAATAAATTTAAAGCTTTAATTTGAGACCTACCTGCCTTTACTTGTATACTGTAGATGCAAAACAGTGCACTTTGGTCATCCATTGCTTACATTGCACTTTGGACACATTTTCTCTACACAGACTCTCTCATGAAGTTTTGGTCAAAGCCGCAATATTGGTGAATGACCCATAGATGGCTCAGCAGGCAAGCTTTGTTGTCAAAGGCAAGTGTTTTTCTTGAAGAATCATTGAAATGCAGGCCTGCTCTCTGGAGACCTATTTGCATGTGTGGTGTCCCAGCATCTTGAAAATGCATTGCTTGTATTTAATTTAACACAAGACAAAACAACCAATTGAGTGCGGACAGCTAACGTTCTTAATAATGCCGGGCCTGAGAAGCACCCAGAGCACTACTTAGCCATGTTCACACTCAATATCACTGCAGAACAGATGATGCTTAACAGTCCTCCAAGTGCTCTTGAGAGTCAATCTTGTAATCTTGTTAGACTCCCAGAATTGCATCCTGATTTGAGGGATTTTATGCTGTTGGCCAACTGTGCCCATAAAATTCTACAAGAATTAAACAGTACAGTACGGTAAAATGCTGTACACATTGGCCTGAGGTCCTAATTTATTAGAAACACCTTATAACTATAGACTTTGGCTTTTTAATAGCCACATATATTAAATGAGTGCACTTCATAGGTATACAATTACTGACTGTAGCCCATCTTTGGTGGAAAATTTGTCAGGCTCTCTATATGCCCTCCATCAATGGAAAGAGGTCAACAGCATCACTGACTAGACATAATTTGGGTGCTGGAACAGTCTCAGCACAGCAGTGACAGTTGCCAGGTTTCCATTCAGCTGTCAAATTAAGATGCATGTAACTAAAATGTCACAAACAAAATAGGAGAATTAGGCTGAGTGTCCATCAGCTCTTTCCAAGAGAGTGAAACTCTGACATCACATTCATCAAAACATATCTGAGTAATATGGACAGAGTTTACAGAAAAATTTTAATGTTGGGCAACTTCTCGTTGCTGTTTTGTTTCATTTTTGGCTGTAGACGCTGTTAGAGCATAAAGACAAAACACACTAACATAAAATGGTTCAGCTGCAGCCAATTTATATCTGTTTATCATCAAAAATCAGTATCAAGATAAAAGCACTTTTTAATTTCAGTCATATTACTTTGTTGTATATGCATTTACTTATTTATTTGGTAAAAAAAAACTTCAAGAGCGTGCAATGCAAATGTTGTAGATTTGTTGTTATATTTTCTATTTGTATCAAGGCATTTTTATTCAGTGCGTCAAAATATGCATAAAATACAAACATTACTGATATAGGAGTGGCTTGTTATTGTGTATGAGTGTATCATATGCAACAGTTGAGCTATAGTCAATAGCTGTACACCTACAGAGTGCACATATATGTTAAGAGCACCTGATAAAACAGCCAAAACATGTCAATACAAGGTAGGTTTACCTAATAAACTGGGAACTCACTGTAACAACTGATAAGTCAGTTGAAGTTACAAACGTTCAAGCTCTCTTTATCTCTCAAAGTGCAGTCAGACACACTCTGGATGTTTGCTTTCCAGGTCATGTGTTGTGCAATAAGCAAAAGGTTGTTTTTGAAGACATATAAAGAAGAAGTACATTAAGTAAGATATCACAAACCACTACAGCAAAAATGTATAATAACTACTGATTTATTAAGATAGAATAAAAATTGTGTAATTAAAAAAAAAATTACATTTATATTGCTGTTATCCAGAGCAACTTGCAAAATGTCCAAACATTGGAAACCAAGCCAAAGTATCTGCAAGGACACACAGCTAAATCCTAGCATGATTTACTTAGATAAACACAAAAGTAGACCTATAGAGCAAATAATAACTTTTATTAATTGAGTGGATGACTGATTGGCTGATTTATTGATTGTTTGCAGTAAAGTATAAACACTAATGTTAAGAAACATGAAACAGTGATAAAGATTCTTAATCCTATCGAACCAAGACTTTTGTCACCGATCCATTCTGAGAATTTGGCGATGGCCCCTTAAAGATTATATTCGCCGCCGGCTGAGATACAGCGCTTGCATGACAACATTGACCACAATGAAACGTGTCAGCTTTCAGAACTGTGGGTTTCTGTGTGTTAGCATGGTTTTTTTTTATCTCTCTATAAAAGCTGCATGAAAACTGCCTTTATTGCTGTATATACTGTGATTTCTTTCAAGCTCTTTCAATGCATGATTTGGACTGATATTTGAATTGATATTTTGACAAGGTTTATCTAACAAGCGATACAACAAAGCTCAGGTGTGACACATTTGCGTTAATGTTTAAAAAGGCACATAAAATGTTAGTTTTCAGCTTTAAATATCAAGTTGATGCAACAACAGCCTAGAGAAGTCATGTTATTAACTGAGAACCGTAGATTAACCAGCAGAAATAGCCATGCACCAGCCTTTAAGGGGTTAAGATGTTTCTGCAGTGAGACATGGAACCGTGGAGATAAGTGCAGGTTTACAATTCATTACAGATGTGTTTGTGTAAACAGATTTGTCTACACTAATAAATTCTTAATAAAATCTCACATAGAGATGTTTGTTTCGAGTCAAGGTTCGAGTTGGTTGTTTACATAGAGACAAGTGTTACACCCAGTGGTTGGGTACACACTGTATCACAGCTTTCATCAGAGTGTGGTTACCTTACAGACTCAGGCTGCCACCCAGCGAGTTTGTGGACAGTTTCTTTTGATATTGCTATCCTCATGCAGTCAAAAGGAAGAGCAAATCTCACTTCTGCTCTGGGATGTCCTGTTTTCATTTTTTTGTTGTTGTTTTTTAAATTCTTTTTCTGAAAGAAAATCAGCATCAGCGCCACAGGCTTGATGAAAAAAGAGAAACTTGTTCAGTGTCTTTCCAGCGGCACTGATATAACTTTTATTTTTGAGTCACTGAAATTATTTCTGAAGATGATGTTTCTGGCTCCCACAAAGTGTTTAAAAATACTAGTGTGAAAAAATACATTCTAGCAGGAAATGCTGTCACCCTGTAGTTTCACGAACATTTCAACAGTTGCTATCAGAGATAGGGGAAGTTGCGGTTAAGAACGGTGACTTCAACGCATTCAGCTTCATTGGTCATGTCTTGGGTGGGATGGGAAAGCCTTAGAACAACATGTCATGTGATGCACTTCTGCATTCTGCTAGGGTATATAAGCCAGTGAGTTATTATTAACCCAACTAGTCCTAGCTGAAGCAGCTACCGATGCTAGCTCTTTCAGCTGCTGGCAATGCAGCTCATTCTAGCTCACGCTGTTGTTGTTCGTTGCTGGATCTTTATTGGTGGTGCTTGGTTTGGGAAAGAAAATTGTATTCATATGAAGAGGTTTAAGATTATATTAAAAATAATGACAGTTCTTTGGAATGATATCATTAAAGAACCACCTTTGGCTCCTTTAAGTACCTGTGAGCTCTGGAGATCTTTTTTGTGAAATGTTTTGTTGCTTCATATGCCATCTCACTGTCTTCTTGAAGTGTCATGATGACAGCTTTGACAACTAAAAAAGGTTTTGTATGTTTTAAGAGATTAAAGTTACAATAATATGGGTTGTTGCTATAGTTCACTTCAGCTTAGTGGTTCTTGAGATGACTTGGAATCCGTCCTTTCATTTAAAAGCCAAACAAGACATACCAGCAAAGAAAAATGATACGTTTCTCAGCATTGACATTTTATTTAGGAACAGACTGTTCCTTGAACTCTAAGAGCAAAGCAAGTGTTGACTTCCGACAGTAATTTAGGGCACTCAGGCTATACCAGACTCAGAAAGCAGAGCAATAAACTTGACATTCAAGACAGCAGCCTCAACAAATGTAAATGTTGAACATTCCGACATTCTTTATAAAATAAGGATGGGCTGGTTTAACACAACAGCCAGATTCATCTTCATCTGTTCAAGGCCTGAGGCACCCCGTGTGAAGTACAAAGACATTTGTGTGCCATTAACTATTCTGGTGTCTTCACACAACACAGAGATCTCATGCTGTGTTTACTAATGAGTTCCAGTGACTAAGGGTCCAGTAACAACACAAAATTAGCAAGGCTTCCATGTGTACAGAGGATTCGTTATTTCCTTACCAAATGGACCATTTGAAATTTAGTCTGCAGATGAACTTGTCAAAAAGAGAGACATATATACATATTTTATATATTTTGCATAAATAAGTTAAGTGATACTTTTTTAATCCCACAACTGGGGAAAATCGACCTCCGCATTTAACCCATCCGTGAAGTGGAACACTACATACACACTAGTGAACACACACACACTAGTGGGCAGTGAGCACACTTGCCCAGAGCGGTGGGCAACCCAATCCACAGCGCCCAGGGAGCAATTGGGGGTCAGGTGTCTTGCTCAAGGATACCTCAGTCATGTGCTGTCTGTGCTGGGGATTGAACCAGCAACCTTCCGGTCACAGGGCCAGTTCCCTAACCTCCAGCCCACGACTGCCCAAAAATGATAAATTATATGCTTTGTTGATTTTCTAAGTCAAAAAAAGTTGTTTTGCACAGTTTAGTGCACAATTACAGTCTATTTGCTGGGTAAAAATTAAGCACAAAATATAAAATGTGCACAGGCTGCATTGCATGTTTGATGTTTTCCAGTGTGTTAAATTCAGCCAATAAACAGTAATTGTGCATTAAAATGTGTTATAGTGTATCTTCTGTAGAGGATGTGTTAATTTGCATATGAATGCATCACTGGCCACGTCTTGAAGTCCAGTGAGATGGATATTATCCGTGCCGAACACCATTTGAAAAACACTGGACACTGTTAGAAATAAAGGTTCTGTGCAGGTACATTTTTCATTTATTAAGGTACAAACAATGTAAATGTTTCCTCATAGGTACAACAGTGGTTTCAAGGTCCAAATGTGAACCTTAAGTAAGGTTTTTTCCAGGTGAAAAGTATGTATTTGTATCTTTTTATAACCTTTTCATAACGTTGTATACTGCAAAAACCACCTGGTGGAACATCTAACAACTATCAAAGTTAATTGGCAACAGGTCAGTAACATGACTGGATAAAAAAAGAATATCCAAGAGAGGCTTTCAGGAGAATAAATGGGGACGGGTTCATCACTGTGAAAGACTCCATCGGGAAGTAGCGCAACAATTCGAAAATGACGTTTCAAAGAACTTGGGAACATACATTGGGGAGTATATAATAGCATTAAAAGATTCAGAGAATCCAGAGAAACCTCTCTATGTGAGAGACAAGGCCATAAATTATTATTGGCTGGCCATGATTTTTAGGCCCTCAGGAGGCACTGCATTAAAAACTGATATGATTATGTAGTGGAAACGACTGCATGGGCTCAAGAACACTTCTGAAAACCGCTGTCTGTGTACACAGTTCGTCATTACATCCAAAAATGAAAGATAAAGATCTAATATACAAAGAAGAAGCCATATATAAACAGGGTCATTTAAGATGGATGGAGGCAAAGAGAAAAAGTGTCCTGTGGTCCAACAAATCTAAATTTCTAATTATTTTTGGAAATTATGGATGCTGCATCCTCCAGGCTAAAGAGCAAAAAGACCATCCAGCTTGTTATCAGCACACAGTTTAAAAGTGCCCAAAATGATATAGATATGAGTGCATTAGTTCAGATGGCATGGGTGATTTGCGCATCTGAGAAGGCACCATTAATCCAGACTTGTCACCCCTTGAAAACAATTCTCCCTCCAAAGTTCAACCCAGAATTACAGAGTTGTAAGCGTTCCATGTGAGTGATTACTTTCATGTATTTCTCCATCACTCACTACCCTCGATGAGAGCCACTTGTACATACATGCCTTCTACCATAAAACACAAAACACTGGATGATATTAATGCAAATGACTTTGTACTTGTTTTGTAAATTTCTCCACATCCTCCTTTTTGCCAGGACTGTAGCACGACAAGCATGTTCAGACAAAACAACACACTGTGCTTGGTTTCACCTCAGCTTCATCTGGGCGGCATTGCCCCCAGGGAAGGAGGGAGGGCCATCAGAGGAGATGTTGATTCATCACTTGATTCATCATGTCTTTTTGCCACCTGTCTGAACACTTATGTAACAGAAACCTGGTAACAATAAGTGATGTAAATATACTCAAATGTTGCCTTCTTTCTGACCTCAGTTTTATTTTACAATTATTTCATGTCAATTACGAAAGAGACACCAAACCACACAGGGCGAAAACAAGTGTGCTGATGTACCAGCGTTAGGAAAGTATTTCGGCACAGGTTGTTCACTTAATCTTCATTCTATTGAGCTATTAAAATTCCAGTAAATTCAGTCTACACTTCTGCATATTTTACTACGTGATTGCTGTCTCTTTCCTGAATTTAACATGTTGGGAAAAATGAAATATGAAATGTGGCCTATGCAAAAATTATGCTGCATTATATTGTTTGTATTTTAACAATATATTATGTAAAATACAAGATATATTCAGTCAGCTATGTCCAAATTTTGCCTCCTATTCTTTGTGAAATGTTTTGGGTCCAAAGATCACATGAGGTTCACTGTCTGAGTTGGTTTGCATGTTGAAAATGAATGGCCTTACTATGTGAGTCTTGGCTCATTACTGTAATTGGAAAGCATGTTTTCTTTAAGATGAAAGGTACATTATGTCATGTGAATGCACATTAAATGAACTAGGTCGCCTACAGTGAACATAGCTAACATAAACCCTCTAATTACATGTACAGGTTGTCTGCATGCTTCTCTCATGTGTGCAGGTCCATGCTGCTCCACACGTGACAGTGAGCACATTCTGCTCAATGCTTGCTACTTTCTCTAGTTAAGCGCTTGTTTTGTAAATGTTCTCACTGGGGGTGACTGGAGACCCCGAATGGCCCTCCTTCAGAAAGCATTGTGAATGGTTGACCAGTTTGTTCCAGACATGCTGGACTTGCTGTCTGGCCACAGACTTAATCCCATGGTTGGAGGCAATTAAGGCTTTGGGCCGGGTTCGCTCCGAGGCGCTGTAGCAAATTTGGCTGGACTGACACACTCTGCACAGCAGGAGAGTGGCCGGCACATCAGAATGGTGCGTGTGAGCGATCCAGAGAAGAGGCAGCCCCACCTCGCAGGTGCACATGCAGAGAGACTTTCCTCTGCGGGCGTTTCCCGACTATGCCCTGCGTTTACCATCCGGAGTGGCAGGAAAGGCCACACCATCCCCAACGAGAGGGTGCCGTCAGCGGATGAAGTTTGTGGCCAGCAGCACAAAAAAGCTCCTTCCTGCCTCCTTCTCCTGTGCGCTGTGCCAGCATGATGTCGCTAATCTTGTCAGCAGTGCTCATTGCTCTGGGATTAATGTGTCCTGCTGGTCTGGCCATCTCACATGCAGGGGCACCTGCCTGGGTACAGCGGGCACCACAAACACTGCGGGTCAGCACATGTGCTCAACCTGTTTGACAGTTCTTTTAAAAGGCATAGTTCACCTCACTAGCTATACAAAGTAGGCTGTGTTTGCAGTCACTTGGTTCTCTAACAAACCTTTAAAATAGATGGTTATTGAAATTATATGGTTCTTTCAAATGAGACAAATGTGAAGAACACTGTAAAACCTTTACCTAATGTAAAGATTCTATGCAAGTTAAAGGTTATTCCAAGGACCAAGCCATGTGCCATTTAAGAGCCTGTACTTTTAAGACTATACATGATCCAGAAATGGACATATGAAACAAACAAATAATTATTTTATAGTTTTGAATGTGGACAACATTTACACTAATGTTGTAAATGTTTGAATCTCAAAATTTCAAAAGTTTGGATTCATTCTTTTCCATAAAATAAAACAATGAAAGGTATGATGAATGTTTGAAGTGAGCCTATAATGCTGCCACTCTACAACACAGATTTCAACTAATTAGCAGGAATCCGTTTTAAAAAAGAAGAAATTTGAGATGAATCTTAGAGAATTTTAATGTCCATAACAATAACCTAGAGGATAAGATAGATGAATTACTAATGACTAAGAAAGCAGTAAAACACTGAGAATGAAGTTAACATCTAAAATGCCTCTATTTGTAAAATAGTAATCAAATCTCAGGCAGATAACCTCTCAAGAAATCACTATTAATAAATAATTGTCATATGTTATATATCACTTAATAAACTTTTGCTCTTCTCAACACATTTGAAATATTTATACATACATAAAACACCTCAAAATACCTTCTAATGTCTAAAATATAGCATTTTGATCTACAATGTATACGTTATTAATGAATAAACAAACATCAGTCATTAATAGGATAAATGTGATGATGAAGTTGTAAAGGCTAGTGTATGTTTTGGTCCTAAAGTGACACTAAACAAGTATTTTTAGCAACCCATTTAGGCCATCCGCTTTAAGCCATATGGGCTGCTGCTGGACTGGATGAAGCCGGCCGACATAAAGCTCAGTAGTGAATGGAGCACACAGTCATTAAGCAGCTAGTAAGTAGGCCAATAGAGTTTGACCATCTGTAAGAGTTGTGCCCTGTTCCAGGAAGTGGAAGGGCTGGGTGTCAGATGGTGCTTCCTTTTCAAAAGTACAAAAGTACACTGCTTGTTTTCTTTTCTCTTTTTTTTTCCTTTTTTTTTTCTTTTTTCAGACTTCATTGTGGCTACCCAGCTATGTTATATAACAACTCAGCAACTGATTCAGGCACTAAGAGTGAATACATACAAATAATCAAATGAGCACAGAGTGTATTGCATTAATACTTTGTTATGAAGTACATTTATTGCAGCTGGACTTGTGGCAATTGCATAATCATACTAAGGAAAAAAAGTAGAGAGTAGAATGAGCAAAACAATAAGCATGCTCAGTTATTTGAACTGTGACTAAAGACTAGGTTTTTAAATTGGAAACACGTAATCAATCAAAGGAACTCTTAGCTCCACTCGAAAAAAAACTAATGAGCTGTAATTATTTATTGTGTTTCAACAGTGTAACACATGCCAATAATCCGCATGGCTAGTTCATTATTATTTGCAGCTTCTTTAAATGACCAGTAGGGGAGCTCTATTCTGTTTCTTTTGCCTTATGCCTCAAAGAGGCCATTCTGCTGAGCTAGAATGTCCTATGTGAGGACTCAGGCAGGTCGTGCAGCTTTTGGAGTTGCACAGAAGGAAGTCATATACATTCACATACTTGCAGAATACCTCACAAACGGGTGAGTGAGGCTTATAGGACTCCTACCCTTTGATATACTCTCATCAGGTCGGTAGGACTGCAAACTCAGGCTTCATGGAGGTGATTTATCATAAAGAGCACAGAGTTGTAGCTTAGAGAATTTGTTACACAACACAAAAGTTATTGCATGGCCTTCGGTGTCTTCATAAGTCATAGAACGACAGCCAAATTACTTTCTCGCCCTAAGCTGTCTGCTAGTTGTGTGAGTTATGAAACATCAGACATTTGGGATCTAGATTTTCAGGGGAATTTCAACTCTAAAACCAACATGTCAGCTAGTATGGTCGTGTATGTAGGAAGTTCAGTGGTGATAAGTAAGGGGCTCATACCGAGGAAAATCAAATTTCCCTCACACTTTTTTTTTAATTAAGGAGTTTGAAGTAACATACAAACACTATAAATATTTCAGAACATTCAGTACATGCAGTACATGGAAACTGTTCTGCAAAAGCAGTCAAAAGCAGTTTCAAACTCACTGTCTGTGTGATGTGAAGAGAACCAACTCTCTACATACATCCACCTGTTCAGCCTACAGTTTAGCTCTACTCATTCATATTGAAGTTCTAAGCAGTCTTTTAGCTTTGAGTGATATCCGAATGAGGCAGCCAATCAGAACAGAACACATTTATCTCAAGAAAAGATGAAAAATGTTAATTTCTAGGGAAAATTTGCTTTTCTTTCAGTGTTACATTCATACTTTTTGTTAATGAGGTTTCCTTTCAGCACCTCTGGTTTGCGGCCTTTTTCACCCTAACCCTCAAAATGGCAATCGGGCTTGGATAGGCAGGCCTAGACGTGGCAGGTTTAATAACACTCAGGGTCAAAATAAGGAGCAGGCAAAGCATTTCAAAGGACAGGGAAAGGTAATCGCTATTTGCAAGGAAAGTAAAAGCTGTAATATAGGAGCTTGAAAAAAAAAACAAAAGTGCTGCTTCTAAAAAGACTCCTAATCCAAATTTCTGGGCATACTTAGTTATGAGAAAATGACTGTTATACCTTTTTATCCGGAAACAATGCATGCTGTCCACATCAGCATATTTTGCTTTTGCTCTATTTATGCACATATTTAGGGTTGCTCAGCAACTTAATATTTACACTTCTCTCCACACCAAGATATCACGTTCAGATAAATAAAAGAGAACAGCACCTTTATCAACCCCAGAGATCGCTTCATCAAGATGACTCGTCACGTTCAGTATTTCTATTGACATCACACTCCCAGCTCTGGGTGTGCTGAGCTCTCATGACCAGGAATTCCCTACAATAAGACCTGAAAGTACTCTCTCTTTTTCCCAACTCTAACCTGTTTTGAGCTACTTCTTTTTTTTTCAAACCTTGTTTGTCTGCTGCAGCGCTCCTGCGATGCACATGACTGGAGTTTCACATGCAGTGGTAACTTTTTTCTCCACAGACAGAAAGCTCATTGGACACCTCAGTACTGGAAACCCTCAAAAGTCTGGGCCTGAAGCCAGCCAACAAATTAAAAGTGCTAGGCTGCTCTACTAAGTCATCCACTGCATTAAATATTGATGGCCAAATGGTAATTAATTATGCTTTTTGCAGCATCATAGCATCTGAATGTTAGCAAGACTTATGGAAAATATTCTGTGTAGTGAGAAAACATGTCATGTTCTGTTCTGTCCTTGTAAGTTAGGATGTCGCAAGCTGTTCTACGCCAGAACAAGACTACAAACATAGCAAATGGCACGACGTGAAGATGTAAACACCTTCTACTACTTCATTTTCCCAAACATTGTTTGAGTTTTTGCCTTGTATGTTCTCCCATTGTCAAGATTACTGCTAGCAGATCTTGTATGCCAAGAGGAGGATATCATGCCCATTAGATTAGATTGATTCTTGGCAGACGGCTTGATTACAAATGGGTTCTCCGTGAGGTGGATAATGAGAGACTTCAGGTCCTCGTTAGCTGGGTTGCCAGACAATGCTACCCCACCCAGCAGCTGACTGCCGGGCTTCCTTCGTAGACTCAATGCCGGTTTGAACCAGTTACCTGACTTCTAATTTAGTCTCATGACTAGCCTTTAGCAATGCTGCTCTAAACAAATGCTCACTCACGGATGGGCATGTTAACATGGACTATTAACACACAAATCAAAGCTGAGATTCTTACTTATTATATCTCCATTGTTTCATGTATTATTAAGCTATTCCTTTAAAACCACCATTGTTTTAGGACTAACTTTTGATCTTTGTACTCTTTACTGTACCCTTAAAATTCTAGATCAAAGAAATTTTGAAGAGTTTTGCATGGTGGATTGGAAGTGCCAAATCGGCATTAGTACCTTTTTCTCCAGGACTTGTTGCTTATCATTGAGTTGTAGAAAATGGATGCGTTCCATGTTAATATCTCAAATGTTTATTCTTAGAATTCACCAACTGCCAGATTTCCTATACAGGTATTTCAAGTCACATTTTCCATGTAATTTTTTTTATGTAAAAAATGACTATCCAATACATTGTAGATGCATCAGATAGATACTAGGTTGACAACAGATCAAGGATCTGACACAAGGATCATGATACAGGCCTGACTTTTTAGTGAAACCCTTTCAAATGACACGTAAATGAAGAAAATTACTAGCTAAATTGTGCTGCAGTACAAACCCCCAAAAAGTAACATTTTGAGAATGAAATGTTACATAAAGTTAGAAAAACTAAAGGTTTCTGTTTCTCTGCCATTGTTATTAACATTTATTTGGATTATGGATACTGGTCTGTTGTTAAAAGTGTATGTTCATTTCTAATCAGCTTTTTAAGGTGCTCTTTTAACATTACACATATTTTATTGCTAACAGCACTTAAAATGCAGTCTTAAAAGAAGAGCATGGGTTTTAGCATTACATTTTGTTTTGCCGTGGTGGTCCAGAAGGGAGTAGTTGGGGAGGATGTGTATTTTGGCCAGCAGGCCCAAATAATGGAAAAACAAATTTCCCTAGCTTTTTGAAATAAACGACTTATAAACACAGTATGCAGACATTGTTAAAGTATTAAAATGTATCGTTCACTACTCAGTCCATACTGCCCTTATATGGAAACTAAGCTGCAAAAACAGCCTGTTTTTACTTCTTTGTTTCTGTGATGTCACAAGAACCAATTCAGTCTACAGAAATGAGTTACAATACAGGGCAGCCAATTGAGTTCATCTATCTTACATCAGTCTTGCAAAAATAGCCTGTTTCTATGGAATAAAAAGATGGTGGAAAATGGTCAAGTAAAAAATAATTAGGACAATATTTGGTACATAAAACCACAGAAATGTTATGAGTGGACTAAGGGAAAAGGAACATATAAGAAAATGTAGAATGTGGACCCTTTAAGGGGTTAACACCCAGCAAAAGTATAAAGTATGCAAATCTCTTTACTTTCATTCTTCCTTCATATCGATATAATAGCAGTGGGAATATGAACTGTCAGCAGTTATACAGGAAAAGCTGTCCCGGATGGAGGAGGGTGGAAAAAGACGCCATCACAGGATGCTGGGATAAGCTCATCTCTCAAACACAGGAAAAAGGCACAGAGATAGAAGAGATAGAGCTTGCCTTTTCCTTTCGCTTTCACACGCTTTCATGTGGAATAAATCACATCAATCTCAACACACAGGTCAGAGAAAATGAAAAAGACAAGAAACTTGTAAGTTGATTTGAAAATTACATCACAGTAGTTTTCTTTACAAATTACCTCACAACATTCTCCAATCTGTTGAATTGCCTTGATAATCTAATGATGCATCTGATGTAGCCAAAACAACTCATTTGGCCAGCTGATGTAAGCTTTTGTAAGAGCCTTTCTGAGGGCTTCTTGTGCAGCAGCCTGTATGTCTCTTATTAGGCTGGTGCTAAAACTAAGTGTAGCAGTCCACGTTATCGAGTTACTGTAGGCAGCACAGTAGCACTCACTATCTTCTGAAGCTGAGGTAGGAAGAAACAAAGGAGCCTGAGAGCAGATAGTTTGCGTCATGAAATGTGCTTCATGACACAAATTGAGGCACGATGCTAGCAATTACAGCCTGGAACAACTAAACCTTACAAATCATATACCTCAATCTTGAAATAATTGGAATCTGCTAGTGCCTTATTGTTCTTGATAAGCATGTAATTGAGCATTATTATATATTAGCACTGAAATGTGAAAGGACAAAATCATTACTTTTAGCTTTATGACCTCAGAATTTGTATGTCTTATAAGATCTGCACTGGTTTTGCTCTTGGTAGCTTAAAAGTATTGATTTTTTTTTCTCAACCGCTAATGTAAACAGTCAAAATAGCCATTGTATTAATAAGTGGGTTTTTAAGAGCCTCGCTGCTTCCTTTTCCAGTAGAAAAAAAGAGCTGTTTTATTTTTCACAGCCCTGTGCCTGGGTTTGGGCCAGTGACCGTCCTCTGAACTTGCATCTGGAGCGAAAGACAAGCCAAAGATAGCTGAAATGTTTTTTGACTCTATAAGCCAGGTTTCTGACCTTTGCAAGCCAAGCTGAGTGTCTGCATTGCTCTTATTGCCAAGCAGTGTTCTGTCCCTCGACTTCTTTCTCCTAAATAGCTATGCTATCCATTTAATCACAGATGAATTTAGTTACTTTCGTCTCGCTTTTTACTTTTTTGCAGTTTGCGCAGAAGTGATCATACCCTGTTGAGAATAAACTTTTCTCCATCTCACTTCCATAGTACAAACTGAAGGAGAAAATTGGTTAACAAACTTTAAGTTGGCTTTACAAAGTTAAATTGGCTTAGTTTTTGCTATGGAATCCTAAGGTGTTATTTTGTTATCCCATGTGGTTATTAAAGTGTCATTTTGTCTTTGCAGTGGTGTTCCAGGTAGCTGCTAAGATGTTACTTGACCATTGATATGGCATGTTGTTTCTAAGGTGTTGTTAGACCATTGTATGGTATCCCAGGAGGTCATTAAAATGTTGCAAGACTGTTGATATCCCAGGTGGTTGCTAAGGTGCTAATATTTATTCATGTGATGATTTACAATAGCATAATTCACATATTATGGCCTTGTAATATGTTGGGCAGTCATGGGCTGGAGGTTAGGGAACCAGCCTGGTGAATGGAAGATTGCTGGTTCGATCCTCTGAGCCCACAATCTGTGACTGAGTTTCCCTTAAGCAAGGCACCTAACACCCAAATGCTCTCCGGGTACTGCAGACAGGGCTTCCCCCTGCTCCAAGCAAGTGTGCTCACTGCACCTAGTGTGTTTCTTCACTCTTCTTCACTGAAATTCCCCCATTGTAGGACTAATAAGGGTCACTTAATCAAAAAACTCCACAAAAATCAATTACCCTATTCCCATATAGGCTGCATGATTCTGCAAAGTTTTGTGGTTCTAGCTGGGAAACTAAAACCTGTGAAAACAGAATTAAAAAAACAAAACAAAGCAAACAAAAAAAGACAGCTGTCAAGCCAATTATAATATGCATCAGCATTTCCCTCTGGTCTTCCCCCGACCAAGAAACAAATAAATAAAGCTAAGTGCTTTCTAATGAGCCATGATCATCATTCATGCATGCTTGGTAATATTTAAGCCTTTGAAATTGATATGCTGTAAATTTTAGTGCTGTATTTTATTGGACCATTAGATTGTGAGATAAAAACAAATAGGAAATGTAAAATGCTAGTGGGGAATAAAAACTTTATTTGCACAAGCTGCTTGTCCCACCCAAATCCTCCCCAAAACATTTATTTACACGTGATTTTAATCCCCAGTATACTTGGTCTTAATCTGTGTGTGTTGGTAGTTCTTACTGGCCAGTATTTTAGCTCTAAATATAGAGCTTTATATCCCAAAGGGAGAGAACTGCAAATAGGACACAGATTAGCTTTTTCCACATCTTGAACATTTTGCATTGCCAGCTCTTCACGTCATCGCTTGGAGAGTGGAAGGGAAAAGGCAGCCGCCGTTAGAAACTGCCTTGTGGTCTATTAGGTGGGGAAAACAGCGATGCATCAGCAGAACTTTTTTAGAGCTGTTTTTAGACTAAGATGGAGACTTTGATAGAAGATTCAATGCAACAGAATCAGCAAGGGTTTTATACTTCATTGTCACATAAGAAGCATAAAACCAAGAAAGTGTCAATCTTAAGCCATCTATCCATCCATGTAAGTGCAGAATATATGATAGTATCAATGCCTTGCTGAAAAGTGAAAGAAACACTGGTTAATTAAGTACAAAAACAGACCCAGGAAGTCAGTGATTTAATGTGTTCACTCCCATTTGCAACGTCCTTAATTCAGATTAAAATCTTCCTCCCTACTTGTGCTGTTTTGTTAGTTGCATAAGGCCAAAATGTTTCGTTCATTTTGCCAGAATCAAGCAAACTTGTCAACATTCATTGTTTGAGTGACTGTGAATTATTAACAACCTGGCAAACATCAGCAAATCAATAAATCCACATCATCCCAATGTCTGCAATCATGATGTTCTAGATAGATTAGGGTTTAAATAAAATTGTACCCATTGGCATTCTTGGTAAACAGTTGTTCTGCTGCAGATATATCCAATATATTAAATAGTGCCACTAATCAGATTAGAGTGAAAATGTTCTTGAAAGCATTGCCTAGTGAATGATGCCAAGGAACTAGCAAAGAGGGTCATTGGGGATAATTTTTGCTGATAATTAGAAATAATTTCAATACTGTAGTGTTGGCAAACAACTTTAGACTTTGCCTGTGTGTCAAGGGTTTACTTTTGTTAAACTCTTACATAAGCTGCTGTGAAGTTGTACCAAGTTTCAGAGAAAGGTCTGGGTTGACAAAGCTGAAAATGAACGGTGAAATATGATAATGATCTTACTTGCTTTGGCTCTGCAGTACAGTATCTCAATGTTTTGATCAGAAGCAGATATCTTGCAGCAAGGTGTCATTTTCAAGCATGTTTACGGGCACTCTGTTTACAGAAGGCACATAGAACCTCTTCTGAACCCAAACACTCGGTTAAGGTTCAGAGCTATAAAACGATTAAAGCCATATGTGGACCATGGCTGAAGATGAAAATCCTCTGGCATGAAAAAGAACACTACTACTTTTGACTTCCTAAGTGTTTTGGTTTAAGGTTCTAATTTTAGATGGAGCACCAGTTGCTGTTTTGGAAGCACTGACTTTGACTGTGAAAAACAAAATGTTCATTCATTCAGGAACGGGTGTGTCGACTGGTGAACTATTCCATTAAAGATGTGGGTCACAACATTCTAGGAGACTGTGTGTGTGTATGTGTGTAGTTGTTTACATGGGAGAAAAAGCTGACTACATCCGCAGAACGGTGTTATTGGAGATCTGAGGTGGCGCGAGGATTGATGCCTTATGTGGCAAGAGCTAATTGATTAATCTGTCTGCAAGATGTCAGAAGTCTGGACCTGCGCAGCTAAATAAAGTCTGGGCCACCTTAAGCTTGTGTATTCTGCTTTTAAGATCTTATAGCATGGACGTCACTCAGACGTCAAGGTTTGTTAATGTTGCTCTTCTATTGAAATGCGATTACATAATTATGTGTGTAATAATGCAGCCAGGTGGATTTACATTTGATTTACATTTGATTTGAATCAGCCTTTCCAACTTTTTCCTTTTGTTTGAATGTGAAGAGCAACAGAATTGATGAAATGTGGCAAAAACCTGATTTTGTCCTTTCCATAGAAAGACTGTACACAGTCCATAGAAAGACTGATGTTCACAGTCAGCATCAAATACGAGTCATGATAAAATGTGAGAAAAAGTATGACATGATTTTAGAGACACTGTTGATAAAAATAAAAAGAGTAGATTTTGAGAAAAAAACATTGTTTCGAGAAAAACATCATACTATTTCGAGAAGAGTCATAAAGGAAAGGTTGCAATATTGTGGCCAAAGTCTTTGCAAAGGGAAGGCAGCTCCTCCTTTTGCTGAAATGAGGGACATTGAGGAGTTTGTGGAGTTATACTTTCATGTGGATTTCACCCAGAAAGAAATACTCAGTCTCCCTGTCTCTCCTGGCACATCAGCACCAGACTGTTATTAGTGTAAGAAATGGTTGAAACAGCAGAGCAGGAAACTGTTTATTTAGAATAAAGAACAAGACGGACTCAGAAGAAACTGTCTGTTTTGTTGAAGAAGAATCGCAGGCAGGGTCATCTACATGGCTACCTGTGGCTACATCTCCATGCCATTCAAAGAGGGCATGAAGTTGTCTTTTGTGTTATAAATTTATATTTCAGTAAAAAATATAATCTGGGTATAAAAATCTGGCTCATGATTGGTGCAAGTAGCAATCAAAATAGTTTAAGATGGATAAAATCCCAAAGCACAAGTATCACAAGGTGTTATTCAGTCATACATTGCAACACTGTTCTGTTAAGTCACACGTTAACTGAATACCAGGTATTTGACAAGAGCAACTGGCTTTGAATTACATTGTGTGCAATATGACGCCTGTTCTCCAGGAGTGTGCCTTTAATATGTACAAGTGTGCCAACAGGTTTCGGCTGTTCGCTCAACCGTAGCGCCTCAAAGAAAGTATCGCTCCAGTCTGTCTGGATGCCCCCTTATCTTCCCATGAGTGAATCTTTGAATAGTAAACTTCACTAGGGACTTCCTGGAGCTGTTGTCTTTTATCTCAAGTGTTCAGTCTATCTCATGTCTGGTTATAACTTTAACTTTGTTCTCTAAAAAAATGTCCCCGATCTTAGATGAATTTCACTCAATCCAGATGGCGTAGTTATACATTAACTTGGCTCAACTCAACATTTCTGAAAGAATCCCTCTTGTTGAAGTAGACACTGTTTGCTTGTTTCAGAGACATGCAAAACTCTTTCACTAGCACAGTTTTGGCTCTGCCTGTCCTTTGAATTTTAATTGCATGGCATAAAAGAGATGTTAAAGAAGCAGATGTATATTTTAAGTATAGGCGTAGTTGAGGCGTTTAGAACTAGTGGGAAAAGAGCCAAGTTTGCACTGAAAGCACAAGACGTGACGTGAGCCTTTCCATGAGGGGTTCCCTCAGAGTCAGCCTCAGATCCAAACACAGACAGGACTCTGCTCTCAGCCATGTGTGTTTTTCTCATTGAGAAACAAAGGCCTTGGCAACAGCACTGAGTCATCGACAGACAGTTAACTGATTTCAGTTTCGCTCAGCAGAAGCAGGAGGGAACGAGGAAAAACCAGATCTAGCTGGTTTTGAGTTGTTGCCTGGCTGTTTATGTAGATGTATAGAACTGCAAGCACATACATTATCACCAAAATGACTGATGTTCAGCTTGCAATTGCTAAACTTGCTGTATTTTTGACTTCTCAATCAGATTTCTTTTTTAATTTCCTTGTTAGACTTGCCCTCTTGTACTTTATTTTTCTAAAAATATTAAATGGATGATCTAACAATGGGAGAAAAAATGAGTTTATTTTTTTATGTGCTTTTTTGATGTCACTACCACTACCCTATTTGCGGGGGGGGGGGGGGGGGGGGGTGCCTTTTCCATTCAAGTTGACAAATATCTTTGGTGCGAGGATTGTTTATGCATTCTCGTCCCACATTACATGGGTGGGATAAAGTTGGCAAGTGACTCATAGGTAAAAAAAGAAAATGAGTGGTCAAATTTAGAACCCTTGCAATCTTACCTGTTTATTTAGCCTATCTTTTACAGCCCTGCCCAGAGAATATATGAAATGAGCCATTGTAAGTAGGTGTGAAAATGAATGATTTTGCTATGAACTGCATCACTTGCAATACTGTAGCTGTAATGATGCCCAAAATACCAGAGAAGCATGACATAATGCATTTATGCTTGGTTTTGACACATAGAGTGGGTGTGGGGAGCAGTCGTAAGACATTCTGGGCAGCCAATCAGCTTCTCTGACGTATGCCTGGTGCTGTTGAAGTGGCCAGTGGTTGCTAGAGCAAACTTGCTTTGCTTGTGCGTTCAGGGTGTAACACAGTGGTTTTGACAACGGAAACTGTGCCTTGGGATGACAGACCTAGTTTGAGATGTGGCCAGTGCCCACCGGCAGACCTAAAGTTTATTACACACTTCTATAACTTGAGAATAGTTCAGCTAGTTTGCATTGAAGTCCCTGTAGTTGCTGATTAATGAGTATGTAATAAGCCTGGGATTTTAAGGGGTTACGCTTTTGTTTGTTATGGAGAATTTCCATGTGAGTCCATATCGGTTTGGAAATTTTGGTCACTACAGTTTAGAAGCTGAGAGAATAGCAAATGAAGAAAAAGCAGAACTCCAGAAAACGGTTTTAAACAAATCTGCTTTTGTAAACATTCCTGACAGCAACTGTACAATACTGTCTTCTCTTGTATGCACAAATGAATTGAACTGTTTTAGTTAGACTTCTCAATGTTGAAATGTTGCAGCACATGGGAGAAATGTGCAGACAGACAGCATGCAGACCCACGTGAGTACCCCCACTGACTGCGTCACTCGGGCTGAGCCACTTCCTGCTCTACTTCCTCTTGCCTCTGTTTATAGCCACAGCCCATCACCATGGAAACGGTGTCCTAGTCTACAGAGATAAATCATTGTTCTGACATGACCACACTAGTGAGGGAACGTTTAGCAAGTACATGCTGGGCACAGGGTTCACAATCTGAATCAGGATCTCTGTTACTTTTACAAACTCCTGATGAAAATCAATACTCTCTGCCTCGTCAATGCGCAGTGGGCAGTAGCCATTTTTATACGAATGAGGTCAGCCATTATGTTGTCTGGCAATCTTTCTGCACTGACTCAGGGGCTTCCCCGCAGTTTACCCAAACTCTAGAATTTTCTTCTCATTCTGAACAGAAGGCAGCTCCCTAGATGCCTTATCGTTGCCCATACTGCCTTATAAGTCTTTATACAAATATTAAAATGCTGACAGAAAGGGGTAGTATTTGTTAAGTTTCAGACACAGCCCAAATATCCACTCAATGGGCCCTTCTCGAAATAGGGGTTAGGAGATTGCGTGGACGCACTAATGAAGGCCCTGAATACGTCCTACACAATCTGCTGCATGTAACACTGACGCCATAGGTCTCTCATGCAAGCAACTGTTTACAATAGTTGCTGAGTGAAAAACTCCCACAGATTACACTGTATATAGCAGTGATGAATGTACCACCTACTCTCAGAGGTGGGTAGGACACTGCTGTCTCACTCACTTCATATGTTGTATTTGTATTTTGCAATCCACCCACAGCACTAAACTGAATTGATCCAGAAGAACACACCTTTCCAACCAAACCTAAAGGAATGTTAATCATGCCACAAATATGATGCAACACTTTTCCATTTTCTCATCAGACAAATGAAACACCAAATAAGGCTTATTAGCAGAGGTAGTAGAGGTAGTTACAACCTAAATGCTGGGTTGTATGGTTTATGAGGTTGTACATGTGACTTCCAGCATAGTAGTGTACCACTGTAAAACTACTAAAATGAAACTGAAAGTAGTTTTGTTCAATGTAATTTCCCAGTTTCACAACTGTGCTGGAAATTTCCCATTTTTACATGCTTCATGTGTTCCTTCATGCTGGATTCAGATCATAAATACTGAAAGACATTTGACATTCAAATGTACCACAGCATAATCCACACTTATTATGATCCTCTTTAAAGCACGGTCCTCTTTGTGTCCTTTCTTGTTTATACAAGGCTCGACCAAATCTCTGCCAACATAACCACCAGGTGACTTTGTAACATTAACTCTTTGGAGTCATGCTGATGTCCATGTCATCTGTTTGACTGAGGATACACTTGTACAACACTGTCCTTTGCACCTGAAATTGATCCTGCACACCTCACATAGCACATGGTGAGGGTCAGTAACTCCATTGCTCTTCCTTGTACATGCTAACAGCTGCCAGCTTTGCTTTACATTTGGCAGGCAATCAAGACCTTTGCATGGTATATATATGTGATTATATATATATATATATATATATATATATATATATATATATACAGTCAGTTCAGTTGCTTGTTAACACAAATAGCTAATCAGCTAATCACATGGCCGCAACTCAATGCATTTAGGCATGTAGAGGTGGTCAAGACAACTTGCTGAAGTGCAAACTGAGCATCAGAATGGAGGAGAAAGGTGAATAAGTGACTTTGAATGTGGCGTGGTTGTTGGTGCCAGACGGGCTGGTCTGAGTATTTCATAAACTACTGATCTACTGGGATTTTCACACACAACCATCTGTAGGGTTTACAGAGAATGATCAGAAAAAGAGAAAATATCCAGTGAGCGGTCAGTTGTGTAGATGAAAATGCCTTGTTGATGTGAGAGGTCAGAGGAGAATGGGCAGACTGGTTTGAGATGATAGAAAGGCAACAGTAACTCAAATAACCAACCAAAATCTCCAAGGAATGTTTCCAACAACTTGTTGAAAGTAGGCCATAAAGAATTAAGGCAGTTCTGAAGGCCAAAGGGGGTCCAACCTTTTACTAGCAAGGTGTACCTAGTAAAGTGGCTGGTGAGTGTGTGTGTGTGTATATATATATATATATATATATATATATATATATATATATATATATATATATATATATATATATATATATATGCATATATACATATATATAGTATCAAGGTAGATAAAACCAGGTGAGCCCTCACATTATTTAGGCCTTTCAGGACATAAACCCTAATGTGTCAGATTAATCAATAGTGTAATTAAAAACTGACAGTGGAATTATTTGGTTACATTTTGGTGTGAAATGGTTAGGACTAATTTCATGAGAAAAAAATGTCACTGTAGGCTGACTGTGAGTGGAAACCTCACCAATGCTGGTGAACACAGAATGTCTAATACAAGTTTTAAATGTCCACATTCAATTAACAATGGCCAAAAAATGTTAATGTAAACTGTCATTGGCTTAGAACTAACATATTACTAGAATCCCATAGACTGGTGTTAGCAGACATAAGCATTATTCCTTGTTTTTGACTTTTTGAATTTATGACCATACCTGG
This sequence comes from Pygocentrus nattereri, assembly GCF_015220715.1. Classification (NCBI taxonomy): domain Eukaryota; kingdom Metazoa; phylum Chordata; class Actinopteri; order Characiformes; family Serrasalmidae; genus Pygocentrus; species Pygocentrus nattereri. The sequence continues at coordinate 15,246,440 of NC_051218.1, forward strand.
AGGCCTTACTCCCACGTACTGACTTGTCTGTGCAAGTAAATGAAAGTAAAAAGTTAATAACTTTCCCATTAGTATCTTATCAGCCCTATACATGGCAACATCGCTGAGTTCCCGAGATGCTTCTGTTTTCAGAGATTGCTCAAAAGCCAGATAAGACGTTTGTCACAGAAATGGTGACAGTGTGTGATTAAGTCATGTAAAGAGAGTTGGGTCCCAGGAAGAGAACCAAAACAAGTATTTTAATCCAATCTGTTTGATTCTCAGTTCCACACTTGGAAAGTTATGAGACTCACATAGAGATGCTGCTATTTACTAGTCCTAACATCTCACTTAACAGCAATTAGTGTCATACAGTCAGTCACATAGTCAAAACATATTTTCATGTTTCATATTTTCAATGTCTGCCTTGACATTTTCACGTTGCCCATTTCAGCCATCGTAGTAAAATGGACGATCACTTAAAACGAACAATGATCATTTTTTTAAGGCTTCGGACAGGTAGAAATTTTTACAGGAGGAAATTTTACTCTTAAACGTCCCTGTTACATCTTTTACCTGCAAGTGGACCTTTAAATATAAACACTGGTGCACTGATAAAAACAGAAGGTTTGAGACAGTGGCAGATAGCAACAGTGGCTGTGCAATGACTGGAGAGTTGAGAAAACAAGGTGGAGCTTAGCAGTAGACATAGTGAGTGACAACACTCAAATTGCATTATTGTAAAAAAAAATTAGGCTTAATGAGTTTTCTTCCTCCAGATAGGGTAGATCTCTGATCAATCTGGGTTGGCAGGCCTACCCATAGGTATGGAAATAAAAACAGGATTGATTGATTTAACTGTATCTTCCTAATTATGTGGTTAATCTTATATTAGGCTTTCACTTCAGCTCTACTGGCAGAGCTTGCTTGGCTTTATCCCTTTAGATACCATGGGAAAAATAATCCTAACTGGACAGTTTTCTATTGAGTGTTTCGTTTAACCCTTTTACTTCCACCCAAAACTATGAGTGAGAAATTTGAGTATTCTAAAACAAGTATGAAGATTTTATTTCATTAAAATAAAAAATAAAGAATACAAATTATATATTAAGGACACTTATTTTTCTTATTTCACAGAAATCATCAGGTCTTCTTTGAATGTCTAAAAGGCCCTGAGGGTTCCCCACTGGCTAGGGAAAAGCAACAAAATTATCTCCTGTCAGAATTAGATCATTCTCTATAGACATCATTTACATACTGCACACAGTTTTACTTTGAACTGAGAAAATATCCCTCATTGGTGATACTGCTATATGTGACGGATCTGAGCTGCCTCTAAAGGTGGGCTTGGAATGTCATTGGGGTTGATCTTGATTGTCAAGTTAATTTGCCTTGCTATGAGAGTGACTGAGCATCAAAGCATGAACAGAATGCTTAAATCCTCATCATCAGGTTACACTGTATGGATGTTCAAGTTAAGCTGGTACGTCCGGAATGTAAGCTGAGTCGAGAACAAATATGCTGAAGTTGGATTCGACCTTCTCTGGTGTTAGAACTTGACCTGTGTAATGGGGCCTTAATCAAACAGAACAACAGCTGATCCAACTGACCTTCGCACCGAGGGACTGTCTAACTCTTTTCATGACAAACAGACTTAATACATGGCTAGTGTATGTCAGAATCTGGTGTCAAAATGATGATTGTGCTCTTCTTGTGTAGGGGCTTTAGTGGGCCTCATAATTTACCCTTGCCAAGATAAAGACAAAGCTTGGACTAAATTTCAATGTCAATGAAGAATCAGCATTGTAAATTCTTTTTCATGAAAGCTAAGGCTTAATCTGGGTCTTAATATGAGAGCCTTCGTGTAAGCGTCAGTACTAATGCTATTTTGGTTCTTTTTTTATATTTTTCAGGGGATTTCCTGAGTCAACTCAGCAGCTCTGGTAATACAATATGCACAAACTGAATTCCCTAATTCTTCCAAAGTGGTGCATTTATAAGAAACAGGAAGTGTACCACTCCAGTGACCAGAGAACAATGTTGCCTTAGCACATGACATCTTTTAGCAGAATAAAACAAAATACACCTTTGTGTACCAGTTAAGCTATTGTTGACATTGGTTTCCATGGGTGGCATGAGTGAGATTCGCATCTCACCTTGCATATCGCTTTATGACTCAGGCATGCATACAGTGATTTGGAAAAACTCAGCCAGATGTCATTCGGTTTCAACCTGTTTGGTCATAAACAAACATTTCTTACCATAAGTGATGCAGATGAAAAGTGAAGAGCTTTGGATTATTAGCATAGTCAGAATTTGTAGTGTCTCTTTTGACTGCAATCTGCAGCCATTGCTGCTACCATAAACACTTAAAGTAGAAAAAGCCAAGCTGTTTAAAGGGCCTCTTACCTCTTACACAGTTGAGAGAATATGCCATCGTCTATTAACTCCAAACAGCCTGCACATGTGTTTATATGTCTGTGCGCTGTCCAGTCACCCAAGGGGGCCATTCTGACACTCATAGCATTTAGCAGTAGTTTAAGACTTCCAGGCAGGAATATTGGCCCATATGGTGCTGCACCACCTGGAGTTGCTCTATGACCCCACTACAATTAATCGCACATTTCAGGAGGTCACTTCCTTCTCATTCTATTGGCCTTGTTTAAAATGATGCCAAAAGCACTAAATTACAGTGTTTAACTACACTATCAATGTTCATTTACAATAAAATTATGTAATAAATGTTAAGGTAGGATAAAAACAAGCAAATGTTTCTCGAGAAGAAGTTTATGACCCTTATGACCCAATGGCCCTTCCCATATTTAATGGATTCCTCCCAGCAGGGTGGGGCATGCTTTACATTGGAAACACCCTGGTTCATGGTTGTGCAAGTAAAGATATGTAGCTTGAGGAGCTGCAACCATAAGGGAGAGAGAGAGACTGCATGACAGGTGAAAGTGTAATCACAAGCATCAGCCTTTATCCCACAAGAAATCCCAGGCATTTCAGAGGAGCTTTAAAGTGTAAAACATTTCACTCCACCCACCAAACCTTAATAGGGCAATGCGTAATACTACCCTCAAAACACATAGTACTGCATGTAGCTTATCCAGCTTGAGAGCATAATGGAAAAACCCAAACTTTCTTAAATACTAGCTTGTGTAGTAAATGTTTATACACATACATCATTGTGCAAAAGTCTATTTATTTAGTTTCCATTAGTTACAACTTTATAGTGCAGAATATATTTCTGAGGAAGTATAGGGGAAGAAATGTTACAAACTGTGTTGTTGCAATGGTGACATCCTATTAAATTACTAAGCTCAAATTCAGTGACCCATTCTTTCACAAATGTTTGTAAAGGCAGACTGCACGGCTAGGTGCTTAATTTTATACCCATGGCAATGGGACTGAATGTGTGAATTGAACACCTGAATTCAATGATTAAGAGGTGTGTCCCAATACTATATATATCCTAAAATATACATAAAATGGGTCTCCTAACAGCTATGCAAGACCTCGTAGACTACCATAACCATGAGCATCATTTTTAACAGATGGTAAAAAAAAATATATCAACCTCCACTCTTACTTCAGATCTGAATAAATCCACATGTGTGTCGGTCAATCTTTTCTGGAAAATAAATAAATATTTTTTTGCACGTTTCTTTGAAAAACTGTAGATTCCTAAAAAGAATTGACGCTGTAAAACAAGGCCAATACTGTAAAACTCTTGTTGAAGCTTCTTTTTTACCAATAATAAATAACTTGAGTTGACTGGAAATGAACTAAATGAAAGAAGGTATCTGATTTTTGCACTGGACTGTATCAGTGTGATCCTGTGTCTGTGTGTGATCTTCATGTTTGTGAGCTGATGTCTGATGACTCAGTATATCTGATATGTGAAGTCAAAAGTTAAGGGATAAATACATTTGGACTACATCATGTTTAGTCTAGTGCCATCTGTAATCAAAAGCTAGATGCAGGAAGTGGATAAATGTCTCTGTCTAAATGGGCCCAGATGACATTCAATGCTCTAAATAGTTTTTTTTTTTTTGCTTTTAAGTGTCCAGTGCTTTCACAATCCCTTACTAAGAAAATACATTTTGTCAACTTAAGACCTAGGATCCCAGGTGGTTGTTGAAATGTTGCTAGGCTGTTGCTATGATATCCATGGGGATGTTAAATTGTTGAGAGGCCATTGCTATGGTATCACAGGGGTTATCTATGGTGTTGTTAGGCCATTAACATGTTATCCTAGGTATTTGATAGAGTGCAGTTAGGACTTTGGTTTGGTATCCCAGGTGGTTGCTAATGTTATGCTAGGCTGTTGCTAGGATTCCAGCTGGTTGCTTAGGTGTTACTAGGTCAGTGCTATGATGTCCCAAGTTGCTAAGGTTGTTGTTAGGGCATTGCTATGGTATATGTAAGTCAGTATTGTACTGTCTCATTTGTGAGTTATTTGTGACAGATTGGAATTTTCTAAACATTCTGCCTTTCATTTCTTTTAGGACAAAATGAACAAATATTGCATAAAAGCCATACATGCAATCGTTCTTAAAGCACATGAGCACCATTCCTGTATATGCACTACAAACATGCAGAGTTTTGTGCTTTTAGCTCAAAAGCTGCAACTTGTGAAAATGGTACAAAAATATATGGTAAAAAGAAGACCAGTACACTTTGTGAGACAGCTTAATAAAGATAAAATAATGCTTTATTTTCCCTTTATTGGAATGCATCATCTGCCATTTGAGCTTCTCAGTGATAGTTCCACATCACCACAGATCCCTCAAGTATATCTGTCCTTTTTAAATAATCTTGACAGGAAATGGGTGTGGGTAATAGGTTTTTTGCTTAACAGGGTGATTAGTGTCAGGGCAAGCCAAATAACTTTTCATCCTATAACAGGCTGAATATCCACTATAGTTTGTTTATCTGCTTATTTTTTTGGTGTGGGGTTGGAGGTGGGGCGGGGGTGGGGGCAGTCTAACCTCTGGATTTAACTTATGGAGATTGCATAGCAAAACAAACCTAGCAGCGTGTATTTTTCCATTGAGATAATTCCTGCTATTCTTCATCCGAGACAATGCTCTGCAGCCCCTTTTTCAGCCAGGAGCTGTTGGCATAGTCGCCATATTAATAGCTGAGTGAACAGGAGGAAAAGGCATTAGAAAACCCCCTAATGATGTGGTAATCAAATGCTCCCACACTGCTGGCATCTTAAAAATGGCTCTCTGCACAGTCCTTGGATCACCCCATTAGCGCTCCACCATAAAAGTCCTCTCAGTTCCTCTAGACTCCGGAGGGAATCGTATGTTTACTCTCAGCCTAAAGAGCTGTGGGGCTTAGCTGCACAAAAGGAATTAGGATCATCTATCAGCAACCTTTCCCCATGTATTAAGCCCCTCTGTCCCTGGCACAGGGCCTTACTGTGTCCTGGCCCTTGGTCTAAAGCTAAAGAGTAAGCAGCTGCATTTAGCCTCTGACAGCCTGAGAATCAACAGCCATGCAAGGAAAGAGACACTCCTTCAAACGGAGATCTCTGTTTATCTCCACTAATACTAAAATGACCTTAAAGTGTTGGGAAATGGTGTAAAAGTGAACTACTTAACAATCAGACACCAATGAACTCAAAAATGTTTTAGCTGTCACCTAGATTATATATGTATAGTCCCAGTTACACAAGAGTTGTATGTTTGTTCCCCAGGAAACCAATTTCAACATCACAGATTCACATTTGAATTAGTAAATGTATGACAGTCATTATTCTCACATCTACACTCAGTGGGCATCAGACAGGTCCATTTATAGTGAGGCTTGATCAGAGCAGGACAGAATGACTCAGAGTGTTGACTTAATTTCCCTCCATTTCCATCTTGCTGCCTCGCTCTCTATTTACATAATGATTTCTCATCGTCATCGCTATGGCGACAGTGGTCACAACAAAATAAACACAACGAGTAGGGTGAGAGGAGGCTGATGAAAGCATCAGGGCCTGTGGCAGCCTGATGGAGAAGGTGCTAGGCAGGCCATGTGGTGGGTCAGGCTAGCCAGGTTGAGGGAGCTTTTCCCAGCTTCATCTCCAGGGTGAAGTGGGTCAGGCTCTGGCCACAGAGGCCAATCCAGCTAAGCACAGATGTGTGTCACAGGAGGAATCTGACCTTCGGGTTTAGTTCCAAACCGCAGGTTGCCTACCCTAAGTCCTGGGAAAGGATGGCAAGTGGTTGGGCCCTATGCTAATAGGCATTAGCATCTTTAGGATGGAAGTTGCTTTCCTTATTTAATCTAAAACCCAATAAAAAATAACTTCCAAACAGATGTGACTTATGTAAATAAGTGAATTAAGCGAATCTAATATAAACCCACTTTAGGGTTTATAGACAGACACTTTGCAGCTGAAAAAATACACAATAGGCCTTGCAGCAGTCCAGGACAATTGTTTCCTTCTGTGGTCTCCTCAAGGCGAATTTCCACTAACACCCATATCCCTCCACTCCAGATGTAATAGAATTTTCTGCTACTCTCCATAAGATCTAAAACCTTGGAGTGCTTCCAGGCCTCCCTCTGATAGTCTTATAAGATTTTTCGGTACCAAGCCACGGAGGCCTGATGTTATGTCAGAGGCTTAGTGCCCCCAAGACAGGCACAGTATGGCTGCCCACTATCCTAAAGTTCAGCGACTGCACTGCACAGATGGTGTGGCGATTTCTGCATAATGTCTAGGACAAAATCATAAAACAAATGAGCTCTGTGGCAGGGCATTGTGTTTTTGGCTTGCAGCAATGAAACAAAGCCAGTCGATTCACCTCTCCCATGAACTTTGAGCAAGAAAATCGATGGCCAGCAAGCTCAGACTGATAATGCAAACAAATCAAAGCATCCCCCTGCTGTCAGGTGCACATCTGTTGCTTTCTGAAAGTGTGAGAAAAACTTACTCATTTTCTTCTTGCACTGTAAAAAAATGAGATGGGGCAAAGGTTAATTTGAAGAGATCTGATTGTGAAAGAACACTGCTTTAGTTCAACCAAACTCTACTTTGCTGAATTTTAACCCTAACAACCATCAGTCATCACCTGCAATAAGAAAACCATAAATAATTTCATCATGAGTGGGGCAATGTAGTGATATTAATCGTTAGCGTGCTAAATTACTTCACGTTATGTTTTATGCAATGTGCTTTTCTGTACATATTGTGGATAACATCAGTACTTAAAAACACTTACTAATTGCATGTTTCATGCAGTTTCAAGAGTATAATTAATCTTTCTATTAGCACTTTACTGTAGGGCAGAGTTCATAAGGCTACATGGGACCTTCATAAGCCTAAGATACATCCGATTGAAGCAGCCTATATGATAAATGGTGCTTGTTGGGATAACAATATATAGGTTTATGTAAATTGAAAGGCTTATGTTGGTGTTATGTAGCCTTATGAACACCGCACTACAGTAAAGTGTTGCATCTTTACAAATGGATTTATTACATCAAAGTATGTGAAATGTTGAATAAATATCATTGTTTTTATAGTTTGTGCAATGAATTCATCCTTTACAGATAGTATATGGCCAAAAGCTAATTATTGTGTTCAGGTGTTTCAGCCACATGTATTGATAAAAGCAGTAAAATAATCAGTGTATAGCCATGCAAACTCCAAAGACAAACACTGGCATTAGAAAGGAGTCAAATTGACTTTAACCCCTTACCAAGTTTTATTACACACTTCAATAACCTAAGAAAAGCTACATAAGTTTGCATTGAAGACCCTATAGATACTGAATTATAAGCCTTAGTATGTATTGGAATGTTAAGGGGTTCATTGTGCCTCTGTCACTGCCATAAGTCAGTTCATGAAATTTCTGCACTGCTAGATCTGCCCTGGTCAACTGTAAGTGTCGTTATTGTAAAATGGAAGTAGCTAGGAGCAACAACACCTATAAGAATGTTAAAATTGATCATAGAATTTATTGAATTTTAATTAATAGCAATTTAAACTCCTTGCTAGCATATTAAATACAAATTCAGTACAATTTATCTAGTGTGTTCCACTGCATGTTGGTCTGTCAACTCTTGACGGCGCCGCACAAATGTTTCAGTTTGATATGCAGAACTTGAATAGACCTCCCTTGAGGGGCCAAGTGTACATTCAGCATGGCATAAAGGCTTAGGGACAGTGGCTCTGTTGTGTGCCAGTGCGTAACAGAACAGTGACTAAGCTGGCTGCCGTTGCTCTCTGGCCATCCCAGGTCAAATCTCAGCACCGCCTCACGCCACCAGGCTCCACTAAGCTCTCCCTCAGCCTCTGACCCACTTTATCCTGCTCAGTAATTAAGCTTCTACTCGATTATCCCCAAACCAAAGCATACACTTCACCAGCACTTGGGTGGGATACTATGGGTGTGATCACACTTAGTGCAAAGGTGTGGCTTTAATAAACCTGCCTCTACGCTTTGGGCCACCATAGCCTGAGTCTAGTGTTGACTTATAAATGAAAGTCTCATTGCCATTTGATAAACTCCATATGAATTCTCAGAGCATACGCAAAAGGAATCATTAGTGTGACGCTATTGCCTCATCTGAAGAGTGTATCAGCTGGGCAGTTGCTGCCAATATAAACAGCAGGACATAGCAGACAAGCAACTGATCACTGAGGGCAGAGTCCAAACTGAGTTTGTCCTTTTCCGGACTTGGCATTTAGCGCACACACATTAGTGTGTTTTCCACATATCAGAGTCCATGAAGTCGAAGTGCCTCCAAATATGGACCACATGCTGTAAATAATAACCTCAAGTCCTTTTCTTTAAGCCAAAGCTTTGCTTGAACCAAAGAAAATCAAATAGGAATTTTGATAATGTTTATGTTATATAAGTGCTCAAAGTTGTATTTAATTAAAAGCAGCACTGTGTCTGTGATGGTCTGTGTCATCAGGGACAAACCGGGATAAACATTTTTTTTTTTTTTTTTTTGAACGTGACATGGTTGCTTCTATTTATGAACATATAAATAAAAGCTTATCCTTGTAATTTCCAGATTTTTTGGAAAGAACTGCTTGGCAATAAATTTGTTATCTAGATGTGCATGCCAGATAAACCCTGAGTTTGCCTTATGAGGACAGCCTTTGAATACAGTCAAAGGTCTATTGGGTTGTTTGACACTTCATGCCAGGCTTTCTTGTTCTGTAGCTCTGAAATTCAGTCTTCACTTGTGACTGTGAGTTGCCTAGAGCTGTGATAGCCAGTTGTGAATTTTGGTAACACATTTCAGAAATCCATTAAATCTGCTTATTACAGTTGTAAGCACATTTGAAATAGTTATTTCACTGAAAATGCTATTAATTTTTTCTAGATGGACATAACATCAACACATGGCGTGGTCTGTAAAACAAAGAAAAACAGCATACATGTATGTAGGAAAACAAATATATGCTCACTGCCCAATTTCACACCATATCCTTCTTTAAAAGTATTTAAATGTAGTTAATTTTTAAATAAAGTTCAAGTTTGTATTACACATTTAATACTCTTTACCCCTAGAATGGTAAAGTTTTATTATACACTTCTACAACCTAAGTATAGCTCAGCCAGTTTGCATTGAAGTCCCTGTATTTACTGAATAATAAGCCTTAGTATATAATAAGCCTGGGATTTTAAGGGGTTGAACCACTTTGAATTACATTGTGTATAAAATTGTACTATAAAATAATTAAATAAGCATGCCTTGTCTTCTCTTTGCAATAAGTGTTGGATTAGGATTGGAGATGCATCAACTCAAAATATAAACACATTGTATAACATTTATTGTGCTGTGCAAAAGATAAAAAAACAAAACAAAACAAAATACTAACTTATTTAACCTTCAAATCAAATAGCCATCAAGTACAAGTCATTTTTCATCCATCCATCATCGTTGACCGGTTGTCCAGACAGGGTCGCGGTAGCAGTTGGGAGAGCAGAGAATCCCAGATGACCCTGTCCACCGCAACTTCCTCCAGCTCATTCCCGGGGACCCCAAGCCGCTCCCAGGCCAACTTGGAGACATAATCCCTCCAGCGGGTCCTAGGGCAACCCCGGGGTCTTGTCCTGGTAGGCCGTGCCTGGAACACCCCCACCGGGAGGCGTCCAGGGGGCATCCGGATCAGATGCCCGAACCACCTCAGCTGGCTCCAGGGGGGGCGTCCAGGGGGCATCCGGATCAGATGCCCGAACCACCTCAGCTGGCTCCTCTCAATGCGGAGGAGTAGCGGCTCTACTCTGAGCTCCTTCCGGATGACCGAACTCCTCACTCTATCATTTTTCAGTGCCATGAAAACAAAAAATTCCCAAAACATATGTTTAACTAAACTTCACAGAAGTATTTAGTGTATCCACCCTTTACAGCCTTCACACCCCCAAGTTCAATCTTAGGAGCTGGTTTAATTTTCTGCTTCTCATTATCCAAATAATGCCAAACATATGATTGTGGTTTGGACACTGGGGTGGCCAGTACATTGTTCGGAGAATATCAACTTCTTTGTTTGATTTCTTATTTTATATCTGTTTCTATTTCTCAGTAATGGCTTCTTGACATCTACACACCTTTATGGGCTGTTGAGTTGGAAGGAGGGACAGAAACCTCTGAGGACTGTTTCAGATCTAAAGCAAGAGTGGAGCTTTATTTTCTCCTCTCTCTCTCAAAGATGGAAGTCTGATGGGGACAGTTTTGGAGTTCTACCCACTCTTGCATGGTTGACAGATTTCCACTTTATCTGTATGTTTTAATAATTTTTGAAGTGGATTTGACTGGAAACGAAATAATGATGGGTGGTCTCTGACTTTTGCACAGTACTTTATTTATTCTTAACACTATTTGAAAATATCAGCTGCCATCACATTTTGAAGATACAAGTTGCAGAGAAAAGAATATGTTTGCTAAGCTTTCTTTCATTAGAGTGAGTATTCCCTCAGTGAAAGAGAATTCGAGGAACCGCACAGTTTTATAACTGTGCAACACAGTATCAGCTGGAATATGGATTTCTCTGCATCCTACAGTAAATCCCTCAGGCATTCTTGGCCCTGCTGAGGCCTCCCTGTTTCACTTCTGTTGCTTTTGAGAGCTGTGCAGACCTACAGCAGCAGGGGTGGGTCCTGAGAGACTGTACATCATCCAGCTGGAGCACAGCGCTTATGAAACCCTGACCCACATGCATATTGCAATATAAACCAAACAAGTCCAACAGAACTCTATGCCACTGTTACACTCAGAGCTTTCTCCAGAATCCATTATAAAAGAATAAACAGTATATCCTGGCAAAGGAAAAGCTTTCGTCCTTTCGGATGAATGCCACAAACTCAGTGTGGTTCCCGGCACCAAACTGGCCCACTCGATGTGGTCAGTGTGTCACTGAGCAAACATATGAAAGGATGTGACAGAAAAAGGCCCAGGCAAAGATTGGATGTGCTTTGAACTTCTTCCCTGCAGCCTCCCTGCTGACCAATTGCTGTTCTGCTTTACTGTGACTCTGTGGCATGGAATTAATCTGCCCTTCTGAAACTTACCAGCATGCGCTGCCTTTTGGAAGGAAAAACGCATGACGAAGCCTTTCCTAATAAGCTGCCAAAGATGGGAAGTGTCTGTGTGCTGTTTCATGTACAGTAAGCATTAAACTATAGTAGTTATGATTAATGTCATTCGAATCATTACAAATTATGTGACAACCCTTAGAAGTCATAGTTATCACCAGCAATAACAGTATAGTGTAATATTGTCTCAATCATAGCCCTTTGAAATTAAGCTAAAAACAGAAACTAAATGATACCACATTTGTATTCATAAGCAGAAAAGAAACTAATTTATTTTAATTAGAATTTGATGAAAAGTTATTGTAATACATATAGTCTTTATATTTTGCCACTGCTTGACAACAAACACAAACAACAAAAATTGCAATTGCAATCCAGAGGCTGTCAATACGCAATGCAAATAAAATATAAATGCAATTTGTTGTGTAATTCACTATGTAATAAATACTTAATTACCTAATTTCATTTGACTGGCATAGCAAAACAAAAGTATCTCTCCACTTCTGAGAACACTGTGAACACCATGGAGCTGTGCAATTGCAACATGTAACAGGAAGGTGATTATAATCTGAACATTTGTCTTACAATAAAATCAGTATTTTGTATCATACAATGAGGAGCTCTTCACATTACCTGGAAATTATATTTCCTGGAAACTCCGCTTAGTGAACTTGGATAATGAGTCTCAGTGGAAAAAAGGGGTAAAAACTGAGTCTGCTAAGGTCACACTGTGGGAAGTTTCACATTGTGGTGCAAAGAAGGAATTTCCAAATGGATATCTGAATGCATGAAAACACGACTGTTTCAATAAACAAAAACAGTTATTCAACTTCCAGTTATCAAACACCAATATAGCTGTAGAAGTGCTCGTTTGAGTTTTGCGTCACACAGACTTTTCATCTATGCAGAACCAGCACCAAATAGGAGATGCAGTGGAAATGTTCTAAACAATGCTCAACCTTGTTGTGTGCTAGACCACACAGAGAAGCTGCATGTAAAGGATTTAACAGCCATTCTTTATTTCCCCCCTTTCTGGCTTCCATTTCACACTTAACTTCAGTTTAGATACCAATGTGGTTAGTATTGATTTTAGCATTGTTCCAAGTTGTGACAATAGTCTTACAAAACAACAGATGAAGTATGTGATGAGAGCTCTTTACTAAGTAGGCACAAATACAGTACATGATATTTGAGTGACTATGTACATTTTATCTGTCTTTTACTGTCTTTTGTCTTTGCACTGTTTACTATGCATCTTTTATTACTGCACTGGAAAAGTAGCCCAAGAGTGTTTCATCATACTGTACTGCCCTGTATTGTATAATGACAAAGTTGAATTGAATTGAATTGAGTGTTTGGTGACACTTTATTATGAGTGGTCCTTCTTAGATGAAACTAACACTCAACAGACTCTCAGTAAAATGTCAAAAACATATTGTGTCAGGATTCAGTTCTGGGTTGAGGTTAAGGTTAGGGTTAGGTTTAGGGCCAGGGTTAGGGTTAGGTTTTGGGTAAGATTGGGTAAGGTTAGGTTTTCTGTAATGTAAGTAATATATTAACAATACATGTACTCAATGTAAGTAATGCATCAGCATGTACAAGATATTTATTTCAGTGCATTTAGATGATTCACTACTGACATGTTGTTGATGTGTTACTGATAATCTATTAAGAGTTTATTAATCATCTACAAAGCACCACTCCAAATAAAGTGTTACCATGCTTTGAAGCATATCTTCTTGAATGCTGTGTAATTATTTGTCTTGGGTTATTAAAGCAATGACGAAAAATAAGACTGTTTTATTTCTGCTTTTCTCTTGTTGTTATAACCAACAAAGAATGTATGTGAGTGAATATTGTTGTTGTGTTGTTTCAATTACATTAAATGAGTTTTCATATTTATTCCATAGGTTTTTGTTTGGTCACTGTAATCTTACACATTAGATCCTGGCATCATCTCTTTGTATATTGCTTAACTTGTTTTACTTATCTACTTGTCTCTACTCTGGACTTCCTTCCATTGTGTGTGCATCTTTATTTTACTCCATGTTTAACTGCTAAGGCACATTGGTGTTGGCTGTAAGCGCAAGTTACTATGTGACCTACCATTGAGCGGAATTTGATGATAGCTCAGCAAAACCTAGAAAACTTCAAAGTATTAACTTTATTATTATTATTATTATTAACTTTTTTTTTAGAATTTATGAATATAAATAATACATATTACATATTGCTCAGTACATATTATTCAGTTCCACCATTTCATTTTTCTGGGTAAAACATGAAAACAATCAGTCTAGTTAATTAGATTTACTCAAATAACTTTAGTGTGATTTACTTGAATTCATAAGTATGTAGTACTCATTCAAGCACTGGCCCACCAAAATAATCAAGCACTGGTGCACCAAAGTTTTATTACGTACTCCTAAAACCTAAGAAAAATTCAACAAGTCTGCATTGTAGTGCATGTATTTACTGACTAATACGTCTAATGAGATTTTAAAGGGTTAACCTAGTTGCGTGGAACCACCTGACATAACAATTTTAAATAAATTCAAGATTGAATTTATTTTTAATGAAGCAGAGGAAAATCAACTGTCAATCAATAACATTTGTGCTTGCAGGTGGAAGACGAGATGTTGTTATTATATTATTCATTATTATTGGAATTTGTCAAAAAGACTTGTTTTCTATAAAGCAGTGTTCTTTGCAATATTGTCATAATTTCTTGGCACTGAAGCAAAACATCAAATGTGCAGAGTCAAACCAGTGAACATAGAATGGAATGGAATGTAAAGTCATTGTGTAAATAACTATTTAATTATCTATGTAATTATGTAATTATACATAAGTAATAGTATAACATGAATCAGCTGTATAGTAAAATGACAGTAATGACTCTTGACTTCTAAAGGTTAAAAAGCAGAATCTTGAGTATCCAGTGGGACAGGTTAATGTGCAACAGGTGGGCTTTGAAGTTGTATGTGCTTTTTTTTTTTCGCTGGGAGCGGAAGCCTGTAGCGCAAATGTCTGCAACCCCAGACAACACCCTTTCTTGTGTCTACTGACTGTTATGTAACCTCATGCACTCTTCTCCTCCGTGATTGGCTCATGAGGAACAAGGATTTACATGTGCTGTCCAAAAAGCTAGAGTGATGGAAAGAGAGCTTGAGCAGAGCTTTGGCTGAGCTGCAGCTATGCACCGCTCTAGCCTTCCTTTCAGATCCCCAGGCTTTTAAGTTGCTGCGCTTAGTTCATGTCAGATAAAAGTTTAGTGAATTATCATAGAAGCTTACAAGCAGCAACAAGCAACGTTTGTTTGCTTAGACAATGCTCCCACGAAAAGATGCCCAAGTCAATAAACGCAAGAGTTTCTGTTTTGGAGGCTCATATTTGGTTTTCATGCTGGCTTATATGGTTTCAACCTTAAAATTGCTCTGTTATGTAAGTTATAAAGTTCCAGATTTGTCTAATCAAATCATGGGAAAGGTATTTTCCTCTTTCTACAAAAGCCAAACACAGAGCACTTTGAGCCAAGTTTCTGCAGTAATGCACATTGTAGCCTCCAGAATGTACTCCAATATTAAACACAATAGCATTCTATAAATCCTATGGACCACCAGAGTTGCCTGGAGAATGTTTTGAGTTTACGTTAGTGAGATTAATAAGCTTTAAAGTCAAATTAATAGCACATAGATACACTTTTCCATTTCCACAATATATGTTTATATGTATGTTGTAGCTGTAAAATTACACATCTTTATTCGGCTTTAAATCTTTCTGGTGGTGCTAAATTGTTTCATGCTTATCATGGCCACATAATAAAGCTTGTTTGTTGGGGTTGTTATTCAGCATTTTACCTACTTAACATTTAACTATTTGTACCATATTTATGGCTTCTTATTTTAATGGTGCCTTAGAACTATAGTTGGGGGGTTGGGGGTTGGTTGGCACAGTTTTCACTATCAGACGTACACTATATAGATGAAAGTACTGGAATACTTCTCCTAAATGTTCAGTTCCGATGTTTCATTCACACCCATGGGTGGATAACATTAAGCACATAGCCGTGCAGTCTCAATAGAGAAACACTGGCAATAGAGTGGATCATACTGATACTGACTTTAAACATGCCACTGTCAGGATGGCAGCTCTGCTACAAGTCAGTTTTGTGAATTTTTTGTCCTACCAGATCTGCCCCAATCTACTGTAAGTGCCATTATTGTGAAATGAAAGTGTGTAGGAGCAACAACAGCTTAGCCATGAAGCGCTAGACTATGTAAACTCACAGAGTGGGACTGGCGAGAGTTAAAATGCACAGTGCCTGTCCTCTGTTGAATCATTCAGAGTTCCAAATTGCCTCTAGAAGCAACATCAGGAAATTAACTGCACATTAGAAGCTTCATAAAATGAGCTTCCATGGCTAAGCAGCTACACACAATCCTAAGATCAAAATGTATAATGTAAAGCATCGGAAGATGGACTCTGGAGCAGTGGAAATGTATTCTGTGGAGTTACGAATCACACTTCTCTCTGTCTGGCAGTCTGATAGACAAGTCTGGGTTGGGCCAACATTACCTGTTTGACTGAACTGTGTCAACTGTAAACTGTTAAGCCTATCAAATACCTTTGGGATGAACTAGAGCAGAAGTCGCTGTAGTTACTGAATAATAAGCATTAGTGTATAATAAACCTGGGATTGTAAGTAGTTAAAAACAAACCACATATATAGACATTTGGTGGATACCAGATAACATCTTTACGATCAACTAAACTAACTTTGCTTATGTTATTGTTGCCTTGTATTCAAGCACAATAAGAATAACAATGACGAGAACATTTAAACTGGGCCATTTTATTATTACACCTTGAATGCAACATATGTATAAATGAAAGGAAATATATACCTGTTAGAATTAAAATTCATATGTAGTACATAAACTGCGATGGACTGGCGACCTGTCCAGAGTGTATCCTGCCTTCCACCTGATGACTGCTGGGATAGGCTCCAGCACACCCCACCCCCAACCCCACCCCCCTCCCGGCGATCCCTGAAGGAGAAGCATCTAATCAAATGGATGGATGGATGTAGTACATAAATATCTTGGGTTCAAAGTCAAATCCTGAGATATTCTCACTTATCATCAAATGGCCTACAGCTTAAAGTAAAGCAAATTCAATGTAAACCGTGATATCGAATAGAACTGCATGTTAGGTGTGTTATCCACTAGGCTATTCAGTATGTGTGCAGAGTATAAATATATAAAATGTTTGCAACAATGAAAAATAACACTTGAGCAGGCTGTCAATTTCTATTTAAAACATTCTGATAATCTTTTACTTAGGAACATTTTGATTATTTGGTTTTACCATATAAAATGTTATCCCCACCATTACAGATTGTAATAGTCAGATTTCTTGACAAACTGAATAAATGCTGGTCAGAAGGGCAATCATTTTTATTTTCGAATCCCAGGGGTATATGCTGTGCCACCCACCCACTGTGCCATCCAACCACATTCAAACAAAATACCCTTTGTTGTCTAGTTCATATTATTTAAATCTACAACTCCTAAGTCACTGTATACTAAATATCAAACGTGATTATTATGACCAGTTATTCCAAACTTTAGGACAGTAATGCACTTCTCAGCTAATATTATTGTTCAAATGTCACTCAGTGTTTTAAATAAAGCTCAGTGAATGACCTCAGTGCCCTTGCTTTTCCCCTGATCTTCCTTGCTTCCCATCTCCAGGATCAAGCACAGTTTTGACGTGTAATGATGAGCTCAGGACTGAGTACACATTCCCACTGAGGCCTTGGGGGGAGTACGCACTCAATGCTGACTGAGTCTGAGTCAAGTGGTCTGACCTACGCAAGAACAATTGTTAACTGTCCATGGTTAAAATGATGTCAGAATGAGTAAAGGGTCACTATTACAGAATAGGCCAGGTCAGCTGGTAGGCTGAATTCTAAAAGAGTTTCAGACACTGAAGACAACAGGCCTCCAGTCACTGCATGCTGTGTGCAATTATCCCAATGGGATTTTATGGAGACATCTGTAGAAATAAAATAGATAATTAAACACTAATGGATGTTTAAGATGTGAATAAATAAAGAAAGCTGTATTAGAGATGTTAGCTGGCTTGTGGATTAATCTTCTTTGCGAGCTTTGTTCACCCACTGCCGTTCAGCGATGCTGTCGGCCAAGTAAAGTAAGCTGCTTTAATCACTCCTTCATTCTGATGCGATTCAGTCCAGTAAGGTCAAATTAATGTAATTACAGTCTCTTTGTAATCCCAGCCAGGAACTGCTCCATAAATGTGGTGGCCAAAGTGTGGATTACCAGCAGGATCCAAAGCAAATAATTCATGTCTTAAAACTCTTAAGTATATGCATAATAATCATTGGCCTTTGAATATAGCTATGGATAAACATAACAAATGTAGGCCTAGAAGCTTCTCATAACAAGACTATAGACGAGTGCTTTCAATCCATTAGTTCTGCCAATGGTTCTCAAATAATGAGCAGTGTTTTGGTCGGCTGCTTTGTCTGGTCTCTATTCTTTGGAAGCTCTTTGCCCTGAAGTGTTTTTCCTCAGTCGTGCAGCAGAGTTTTCGTTTTTTCCTTTTCTGCCCCATTACCCAGACCCTTACATAAGTCATGTCTGTCCTGCTTTCTGTAGCTGGCTTTTTTGCCCTAGTCTCTTCCCTTGGTTAAAAACAGCTACGTCTCATTTAAAAGATTAAGGAATATGTTGGGGCAACAAACATGACACAGTGGAATATGTGACACGACACTGGAGTATTTCACATTCTCCATTCATTACCTACAGGCTCCTCTGTCTTCCAGTGCTTTTAAATTCTTTAAGTTCTCAACCCAGTAGAGATCTACCTGCTGCCAAATGAACTGAACTACCCCCTTTCACAAAGCCAGTGCACATATCTCATGCACTTTTCTGTCTGATATGCACTCATTCTGATGGACAAACACAGAATGGTCAAACAGCCCATGCTATCAGTGCCAAGAGTCCTTGAAGCTGTGTTTAGAGAGAGATCGTCTGATAGGTTTCTGGCTCAGCCCTTCCCAGGATTACACTGTTTGGAGATAACTAGTTGCTCAAAAATGTTTTTCATAAATGAGCATGTTTTCTTTGGCAGTTCACAACAACTTAACGTGTGAAATAGAAATATCGTTGGCCCTTATCTTTGCAAAACTGCAAAAGGAAAGAACAGAAAATGCAACCAACTTCTAAGACTGAACTTTAAAGGTGTGGAACAATATCCCTACAGATGGCTTAGAAAACTGATAGCAAGTCTCTGAAAAGAATAAAAGCTGTAAATAAAGCAAAGGGTGGACAGACTAAATAATGGAAAAAAAAATTACATCTGCATCTCAACATTCTGTCGTTGAGACTTCTGTGCAATTTTCAGTTAAATATATGTTGCCTGCTTTGCGATGCCGGAAAATGAATAACTTATACTTAATGGCAGCTTTGACTTGACATTAAATAAATGAAAGGGTAATCTTCAACTTCTGCACACTACTGTAAGTGACTAGGCCCTTTAAAATTACAAAGCTTAAAAAAAACATCCAGCGGTGCTCCATCTTTCAGAACTGGTTGGTGCATGGAATAGGTCACATCTCTTCATGAGGGAAGCATATGAAGGAGCTGTTTAGAGGCAAAGCAGATCTTCCTGGTGACCGCAGAGGCATCGGTCCAACTAGGACAGAATGTACCGCACAGGCTGAATGGCTCAACCTCTCACATGCACAAATGTGCACGCAGCTGTTACTTTACACTGATGGCCAATCAATTCTGCGTTTGAGGCCTGGCTGTTTTTTTCTGTGTTCTAGTTTGTTATGGTAAAGACAGTCTTGCCTTTCAGTCTTCGGGCCTTTATCTCTTAGTGCAAATGTACTACTGGAGTTTGGACTGTTGAGCAATGAGAACTCGCTATTGTTAGAAAAATGTTGCATTTCCCTTCCAAAAACACATCCATGAAGCCTGAGTTTACAATGAAAATAAATGTTATTAACCTAGTGCACTACTGACAATAATTGCTAGCATTCCCAGCATTTGTGAGACTGAAATAAAAATGAAGGCACTCAAAAAGGTGTTAAAAGTTGAGTTGTCATTAAGCAAGCTGTCAGGTGAAATATTTACTGCCACCTGTCAATTCTAGCCCCACAGCAGGTCTCTTATGTGACTGTAGCATGTAGGAGACACTTTCACACACATGTGTTCTCTCATAGCTTCTAGACTTCCAGAGTTGCATAACAAGGTGGGAGGCTTCTCTTCAGGAGCTTGCTGAATCCTCCTTGGTTTGCTCAGAGTGAGCCAGCAAGCTTGCTGTGTATCTTTCCCACAGTGTGAATTGTACAGTGCCATTTATGGGTCAACTTGTTGGACCAGTTAAATTATGAAATACTGAATGAATGCTAGAGGTTTAGCTTAATTATCTGTAGTAGGCTAGCTAAAACTGCTTGAAAACACAAATGTGTGAAATAGGTGCCGTAACATTAGCTGGAAAGTCTAGGCCACCTGTTTGTGAGATACATCTGCCATAACTTACTGAAAAAAGAGAGAAAAGCCAACAGCAAATCCAGCCACTTTTTCAATGTTTTTACTAGCTAACACCTAGCAGAGAATGGCTAGTTAACCACTTCCTGTTCATATCAAGCTATCATTCATGTTAATATGCTATATATGATTTTTTGCTAGTTAAATTCCTGTCGACCCATCATTTCTCACTGCCCTCTGAGCTCTCTGGACTGCCACCTACCAAAGAAAGAGATTGCTATAAGAAGGCTGGCAGAAACTAGGTACAGGTGAATATCATCAGCTACTTAACCTGCTGGTTCAGCCCGACCGGCTTCCCCATCCTACATTTGATGCTCAGCCATGCCCCCTTCTCCACAGCAATATTTTGGAGTCTTCCACTGCATTTGTCTCAACTGCTTTTGTTTCTTGCCTTCTTATTGCCATTGTTTTGTTTTGTTTTGTTTTTTTTTTTCACTTTTTGCCACTGCTGTCCATATTCATAGGATGCACATATGGAAATTGATCACTGGTAAGCAGTAGAAAAAAAATCATATACATTGTAGAACTCTGTTTATGGTGTCCATCAGTACTAGAGTTACATTGTTGCGATGGCTAATCTCTACCCAATTGCCGTCAGTAAGCTAGGAAGGGGCACAAAAGGAGGGGCAGCTGACTGAACTCCTAAATTACAATTATATATATATATATATATATATATATATATATGTCGCCTCACAGCGAGGAGGGCCTGGGTTCGATTCCCCTGCCGGGTGACTGGGGTCCATGACTGGGGTTGCATGTTCTCCCCGTGTCTGCGTGGGTTTCCTCCGGGTTCTCCAGTTTCCTCACACAGTCCAAAAACATGCAGTCAGGCCAATTGGACATGCTAAATTGCCCCTGGGTGTGAGTGTGTGAGTGACTGTCTGTCTGTCTGCCCTGCGATGGACTGGCGACCTGTCCAGGGCATATCCTGCCTTCCGCCCGATGACTGCTGGGATAGGCTCCAGCACCCCCCCCGCAACCCTGACGGAGAAGCGGCTTAGAAAATGGATGGATGGATGGATGGATGGATGGATGGATGGATGGATGGATGGATTGATGGATAAATTTTAACCAATTGTAGTAGCAACAATTGATTAGGCAGGTGATTATTGTAAAGGTAGAGGGTAACCTAGTCCATCCAGTGTCACAAGTTACCTAAACCAGACAAGTCAAGTTATGTGGGAAGTGAATAGGGTAGTAATTCTATTTCCATTTAAAATTACAAAACAAAGCTAATCTACTGTAATTCATACTCTGTTTTTCCCATCTCCAGCCTAGCTATCATAGTGTAGACTCACTGACATCCAGCTGAGTCACACCTGCTATAGGGCCTCCTAACTACAGGCTTTTGATCACTGTCTCCCTGGCAACGTTCTCTCTCTGGTTGATTGGTCATGTCGAAAGGTCTCTCATACTCTCAGATACTATGATTATGCTGTGTTATATAAGGTTCCTCTGAGCTCCATGCTGCAGGCTCTAACCTGCCTGTCATAGATTGTTATAGCAGCTCCAGCTCTACCAGAAAAGACCAAGGAGTTCTTGAAAGCCCACATCATGTTTATATGCTAATCTTATTGGTCTGCATTACTACTGTAGCTGTTTTTCGACTACAGCACTCAAGAGCACACATGTCTTAATGAAATAAAACTGCGAGTTGGGCATTTAAAAGTTGCTTTGAAACCTCAGTGAAGCATGCAGAAGGATAAATCCCAGCCACGTTTAGACACCACAGTGATAATAAAAGATTTTATTGAAATTTTAAACGTGCAAAATAGGTTAGGGGGTCTAGATTCATATGAGCTTAGTCTTAATCACTTTCCTAGTTAAGGAAAACACTAACTGGAGGTTTAAATGCTATTCTAATGTGAATATCTATGTTTCATTTCAATATTGAGATGATCATTTCACCCAACTCATCATATGATGTGATAGTGTTGTATGCTGAACATTAGCATTAAGGACATGCTATGATAAATATAATAGTATAACTATATAGTAATACTACAGTTCAGCTTACTATGAGTCACAGTTCTTTAATAAAGACAATGGTTCTATATAGGACCAAGAACACTCAAAGAACCATTTGAATGCATAAAAGGTTCTTTGCATGATCAAGTGATTCTTCTTGAAGATGAAATAAAAAAAAAACATTGTACATGGTTCTTCAAAGAACCCTTTAAAATGCTTTTATATAGCACCAAAATGGGTTCGATTAGTTTCATACATACATAGTTTATATTATTTTTTATGAATAATTATAAGTTTCTCATTTGGAAATATAGCATTATGGCTGTCCAACCATTACAGGCCCTTGTTATATAAGGCTCCTGCAGGCTCTGTCATGCCTATCTTGGATATTCATACATGCCACACTGTAGCTCCAGCTCTACCAGTAGCAATGCTACACCTTCACAATGTTTATATGCTAATCTTATCAGTCTGCATTACTGAGGCCTTCCCAACATGCCTCACCAAATTAGAACACAGTATTCAGCATGTCTCATGTGCCAACACTGCAGTCCCTCCAGCTACCGTTAAAGTGAGTGATGAGCACAACACAGCAGAAATAGACCTGCTTAACGATTCTGCATTGTCCGAGTGTCGCGACATTTGCTATTGAGGACGTGCAGATATGAACTTTGATCGTATAATCAAACGTGCTTTGCTAAAGGCTAGGCGCAGTATCTAGCTGCACTGGTAGACGAGATGGAGTCAGACAAGTCCAACAGACTGCACGGTGCTATAAACGTGAAACTGCTACAGACAGGGTCAACACTCTATTCAGAGTATTTGTTTGAACCCTGCTTCAGCATATTTGTTTCAAGTCAACGTGGAACCTGCGTGTGTGTGTGTGTCGCATGTCTGTATGTGTGTGTGTGTGTGTGTGTGTGTGTGTGTGTGTGTGTGTTTGTGTGTGTGTGTGTGTGTGTGTGTGCATGAGTACAGCAAGAGCAAGATTTCATAAATACAAGTGTGCATGCGTGTTTCATTGCAAATACATGTGTATGTGCATACATATTAAGATAGATATCTTAATAACGTTCAGAAATCCTGCTTAGGAAATTATCGAAAAACAAGTATTACATAAATAATACTTAGTTAATAGTTAATAAATATTAACTTTACAGGAGAAGGCAAAAACTCTTACCTTTCAATGTAAGTCAATGTAAAAAGATTTTTGTTCCAGGTGATTTTAAAGCATTTCTATTGGTCGATTCATCATGAACTTTTTAAAGGACAGCTGGTTTGTTCAAATGAGGTAGAAAACTAAAAATCAACAAAAATGGAGATGCATGGTTTTCATTGGACTGTGATGTTATGTAAATGGATTAGTTCATATTTCTTCAGAAATACCTCCTGAAAAATGAACAAACTTTATCTGATGGCTGTAAATAAATGAAGGGTGGTCTCTCACTTTTGCACAGTACTGTAAACTTTGAGGTATATTACTTATATGATATTTTATGATTATTACATAAAGCAAACCAGTGCGTGCGTGTGTGTGTGCATAGGTATGCGTGTCTGCATGAGAAGTTCTATGTAAAGTGTAGGATGTCAGCTTGCCTGCCAGTCTGGATCCAAGCAACAGCTGGGAATTTTACACCCCCTTTTCCAACCAGCCTTTTCCTTCCCTGCAGTCTGTACACACCAGCCATGAGCTTCATTATTCTATAGAAATTTAACGAGTAGCTGTTTGTTGGGCACAGCTCTCAAAAGCCCACATGCCTTTATCAAATAAAACTACATGCGTGACAGTTTAAAGGTCCTTTGAAATCTCAATGCAATGCGACAAATCTCAGCCACAGTTAGACACCACAGTGATAATAAAGACCATTTAATTTATGCTTTAAATGTGCAAAATGGCTTGGTGGTCCTCTGCATGGAACAAGCTTCTGCACATTTTAATGCACAATTACACTTTATAGAATAAATTGACTTCTGTGCAAATAGAAATAAGAATTGTGCTTTACAGTTTTTGCACTATGCACTATGGCTACTTTTAACACAAACACAAGTGTAAAACAATATTTCCTCATAGGAATTGATGATGTCCAATTACTCAAAGTGTGATTTTGTGCATAAATTCTGATATTTATACTGCTTTTTTTCATAATCATTGAGATATAAACAAAGTCATTTAGAGTGGTTTGATGTGAAATGTCTCAGTTTTCTTTATAGTGATCAGTTAAATATACAGGCTTTTTGAGAAATCAGTGGAATTCCCCTTTAAACATGAATTGGTAAGCTATCAAAATTACTAACCTAATATGAAATATTTGTGTTTTTTTCATAACAAATAGTGGCAAATAACCCAACTCTAGATACTAAATGTGATTCAGAACATTCAGAACATTTAGAAGGTTAGAACATTGTATAATATATAGAATCAATGGAATGTCTGCCTCAACTAAAATATGATTTTGCAACCGAAGATAAAAATATTCTCTTGTTCTTTCTGTTCTTCCAAGCACCAGGAAAAAATAAGGATGGGAAATCTAGGGTAGATTTGTACAGATGTGGTCTGTTTTTGTTTTTCCAAAGGAGTCACACATTCAGAAAAGAATTAGGCAATCTGTCTCTGAATCTTCTGACAACGTACAACATACAATCCCTAAAATGCAGCCAATACAAAGTTATACATGCAAACCCTCCTACATTAACCGTTTGCACTGCTCTCATTTTACTTCATGATTGGGGATTCTTATTCACTGACATTTATTTGCCTTTTTGCTGTTTTTCTTACATTTTTCCATAATAGAACATACATTTGACTTGACACAGTGATGCAATTTGGTCCTAATTTTGCCAAGGCCAGGTGTACTGCCAGTTACATCCTGAATTCTGCGAATGTTGACATTTTGCAGCAATTAAGGCATAAAATCAATCACACATTACAGGAGTAAGTAACTAAAACCTTTGGACTTACTTTCCCTGTCAGAATTCAATAGGAAACGCATAAATTAGATGCTGTCACTAGCCATCTTTTCAAGAGTATTAGTTGAAATTTAGGGTGATTTAAGCTTGTTTGTTTATGTGCCTACTTTAGACATTACATCTTTAAATAGAGAACCACCTTCAGCAACTGGAACACTTTGTCTTCCTGAAACGTCAAGGCTCTGTTTACAACAGGTTAGGTTATTCTGTGGTGGCGCGCTGCCTCATTCAACACCACAGAAACACCACATGACGTTCAGAGGTTTGTATTCTACACTGTAAAAACTGACAAACTAAACAATTTGCTGTCTTATGACTAACTTTGTTCTTGTGCTGTTAAACCTTAGAAGACAGGTGTGAAAAGCATTTAATATGCAAACTGAACAGTGGCTCAGCCAGTTTTACCATTTTATTGTTTTCGTTTTGTATGTGAAGCTGTGTTTACTGGAAAGGGTGTGCGTGTAACCTTTGGTAAACTGGAACATCTTCCCATCTACAGCCGATTAACAAAGGAATCTACTGTAAGTGTTGCATAAAACATGTAAACAAACATAGCTGGGACGCAATTTTGCGTGCAAAGCCCTGGCAAATCCTCGCAAAGGCCTGCACATTACCTAATGCATGTGTGGCTAATAATGTGCGGCACTGCGGCACAATGTGCAGCCATCTCTAACCCACAGGAAAGCTATAAAATCTGTGAGGAACACTCTGTACTTGCTATCATAGACAATTCAGCAGTGCTACACTTCCAAAATGGAGGTAATAATCATTATGCTAAATTATATGATGCTACAAACAGTGATAAAGACAGGCAGTCATACCTGCTCAACTCTAGCCTCCACTCCCATGACACTACCCAGTGTTCTTAGCACCACAGGATTAGCCTCTTAACATTTTAGATTACAGTCTGATGTGACCTTAATGACAGGCTGTAATTCTTCTTAAAGACCACCTCAGGCATCAGTTGAGGCAAGAATATTTTGGGGTGGAGCTTCGTACTGAACCGTTAACACGTCTTTACTATCAAGCTTGTTGTTGTAGTATTAAGTGATGTAGTTTGTTTGTATGTTTTGGAACATGCCCTTAATAAGCTGAGAATCTAGGAGACCATAAAGGTCTGAGCACGTATGCTGAATATTGCTTTCAGATTTCTGGTCTTACAGTAATGTCTTAGTTGAGGCAGTGGAATCCTCAAATCCTTGGGAATTCCATGAGTCTCCCACTGCTTTGACTAACAGAGTACTTTTTTCCCAGGTGATGTAGAAATGCATGATTCTGAAGTAGACACATGATTTTGCTTGGTGATATTTTCTGTTGTCTGCAGCCACAGTCCTGCACAAAAGTCAGAGCCATTTCCAGCCAAAACAGCTGTTCATTTTTTTAAGATTAGTTAATAATGTACCATAAGGAAGAAGAAGCTTATTAAACTGGAAACCAAAATGTGACTCCGCATAAAAAACCTGGTAGGTCGCCAAACCTGTCACAATCAGAAATACAGTGCTCTTTAAGGAAGAGGAAAAAGTCAAGCTCCATTTTTGTTTCAGATCTGAAAGTCCACAAGTGTTTCTGTCCATCATTCCTCAGTGGGAAGACAACACAACACTATGGGTCTGAAAGGATGTGTAGCTGTTAAGAAACTGTCACTTAAAAAAATAAATAAACAGACAAAAAATAAGAAGAAACAAATAAGAAGAAAATCAATGTTGAACCAATTGCCTGTCCACACCAGGGCCCAGACCTCAGCATCACTGCATGTGTTTGGGATTAATTGGATTATGAAAAGCAGAAAATCCAAACCACATCTAACATGCAACTTTGGAAGTGTGGACAAATGCCTTTGCAGAGTTCTAGGAAAAACTGATGAATGTAAAGGGTGGACAAAGGGAAATTCTGAACTTTTCTGTTATGTTTAATTATTAAGGCTTCTGTGTAATATTTTTATTAAATATATGTTTCATGATTATTTCTTCCTGAACCAGAAAATTTGGCTGGCAATTTAATACACAGTGCTCTCTGACTTTTGCGCAATATTGTATGCATACACCAGCATGCTGTATGTATAATGTGAGACACTAACACAGGACACTATCATTTTCATACTGTGCTAAGATCTGTGTCTTGTTTGTAAGCACATTGCATCACATTCTCAATGTTGTTAAACATGAGGGCATTCTGACCACCAGGTGTGGTTCAGACTGTTATTGATGCATAAACGTAACTCACTTTGCCAAGGTAAGCTGCGACCGTAATGAATATGCCAACATTACTGACACAGCCGTGTGCCAAACAACGTGTTACATAACTGTCTCACAACTAATAATTGCCTGATTGACGTGTTCATACCTTGTTGTCATGTTGCACCTGACAGGCATGCTTTGTAAGAGTTATTCTAAGCCAATTATATGTCCACTAACATACATATTAAAACAGTTAGGTCCACAACACTGTAAATGTGAAATATTGGATAACATTACATCTGCAGAGAAGAACACTCCTAGATTTCCCAACTACAATTACTGCTCATGCCTGTTTCAGCAGATTTCATAAGTCACCCATGGTACATAACAGGATCTGTTGTAATGCAGCTGATCTGTGGGAACCAAAGACCCAGTGTAAATCATTAGGGCCGAAAAAAAAACAGGCGGTGTTCACCACAGTTATTATTGACTCTACATGTAAACCATTTGGAAGGAAAAGGCAGAGTGCCTGTTTTGAGTTTCCTGGTTTTAAAATAGTTGTTTCTGGGAGGTAGATAAGTCAGATAACCTGATAAGGTGTGTAAGCCATATGAATTTACTCCCAGCTTTCTTTATTGTCCAAACGCTGTTGTTGTGTCTCGACCCCCCTTCTCCCAAGTCAACAGAACAGATTTCCCTTAAATGGTCTCGGGCCAGACAGCCCAGAGCTTGGTTCCTGCCAGGAAGGGGAACTCAGTAGTCTGGCTGATTATAAATAGCCATGGAATAAGTCTTTAGCCATTAGGTTCTTCCCAGAGGTGGCTGGAAAATGATGATTAAGACAGCCACACTTACCATGTTTAGCTACTATTATCTTCCAGCCCCTGGGCTCAATTAAAAAGCCTACATTCTTAAAAACTAGAAAAGTGCATTTGCTGACAAAAAATGCAGAGTTCCCCAGTATTGCTAGGGTGTTGATATGTGGTCGTTATGGTCATTGCTAGGGTGGTTTTAGATGATTGCTTTGGTATCTCTGGTGCTTGCTAAGTTGATGCAAGATGGCTGATATACTAAGCACAGTCATTAATAAAGTGATTCAAGGTTGATAAGATCTTGAAGATGGTCACTGGAGTGTTGCTAGGTGCTTGCTATGGTATTCCATATGGTTGTTAGGGTGCTGCTAGGTGTTTGCTATCTTATTCCAGGTGGTTGTTAGGGTGTTGCTAGTTGTTTCTATGGTATCCCAAGTGGTTGCTGGGGTATTGCTAGGTGGTTGCTGTGGTATCTCTGGTGATGGCTAGGATTTTGCTAGTGAACATGTATCCTTGTGATGTAAAGTTGGGTGCACAGACTTTTGTCCACCATTTAACAATCGTACAAAACACACATCTGATCAAAAACTGTATATGAGGACACCATTCCTGATCTGTCCAAACAGAGTAGGTTCAGTGTTGATATCTGGGAAACTGTGGAGGAAAAAAATAAACAATGAATCTCAACATTGTAAAGCAATGCACGCACGCACGCACACACACACACACACACACACACACACACACACACACACATACACACACCTACACACAAACACATGCACACATGCACCTACACTATGTATACAGTTCTAATAAATGCAATACCTTTACATTTGAAATTGGGATTTGAAAATCCTCAAAAATGTTTTTCACATTTGCATCTTACATACAAAAATGATTCGTTAAAGAACTATTCATTGCAATTTTCTATAGGGACCCAACAGTGGTTTGTCTGTGGCATCTTTTAAAAGAAACTTTTTTGGGGCCTTTATATTTAAAAAGTGTATAAAAGCTGTGTCCTACTGAAGTGACATCATTGAATTAATGTCACGACACACACAAGGTCACCTTCTTCTTTTGCCCCAATTACATTCCACTGCTGCAGTTTGTGCTGTGATTATGTTGAAACAGTATAAAGCAACAGGCAGTGGAGAGAATAGTTTGTGCTATATATATTGTACTATAAGGCTCCTGATATTAGACGACGTAAAACAACAAACATTGTTCAGGAGAAGCGAACATCCGGTCCGGTGTTTTGAAAACATTTGCTATTAACAGTGCCTCTCCTCGAGGTCATTTCCTGGTCTGTTTACGACCATACGTTTCCTGAGGGGCATTGGAAGCACTGGGAAAGTGACAACTGCAGCAGACCTAGATAACCTAAGGGAAATGTTTATAACACAGTGGCAAAAGAACCACAAACATCGCACAAAAACAGTAATAAACAGCCATTACATAATCATGCAACACAGTGCAAAGGGCTCCAAAGTGAAGCCCAGAAGTTCTTCTAAAGAATGGGGTGGTCACAGGACTTCTGTATAGTGAAGCACCCCAGCAGTCTTGCCTTTACTGTGGCATGTGAATGTTGTGATTGAGAAGCCGAGATGATTTTACAAACTGATCTTTTAAGCCAGTACACCACCCAAGACAAACCGAACCTCCTAGGGTTGTTATTAAATTTCCCATCATCATCTCCGCTGGCGTCAGAGACTTGTAAAAATAGGTTTCAGATGATTCCCGCTAAAGTTTCCTATGCTGCTATTATCACGAAATGTTATGAAACCTGTCAACTGCTCAGTCTCATGGTGAGACATATTACCTTCATTCATTCCCCTCAGGCACAGACAATGAAGTGCTACAGACTGAAATTTCTATTTTCTGCCTGAAGCTCATAGTTTTGGGCAACATAGTGACTCAAACAGCACTCACACAAAATCCTTAAAATGACTGCATGCATAATTATGCCAACATGTTGCATATTCCCAGCAAATAAAGAACATCCTTCTGGTTCTTCATGTGGCTCTGGCCTCCAGCACATTAGCATATGGGAATTCAGGTGAACTGTGTAGAAATTACAACTTTTTATGCATCTCCACTTAGGTAGACCAAAAAGTAATTGGACACAATCTAATCTTAACTAAATTGTGACATTTAATACTTTTTGTTCTTTAGCCACTGGGTTTCTTTCCAGGAAATGTTCTGCCAAAGCTATAAAGTATTTATTTTCAGTTCTTGATGGTTACTTTAAGTTTTATCTTCACTAAGTGGACTTAATGCTCAGTAGGTTTCAACTCATTGACTTGGCTAGTCAAGAACATTCCACTTTTTGACTGGAAAACTCTAGTCTAGTGTCTTCAGGAAACATCTAGTTTAAGGCATTTGGTTGAATGGCTGGAAGTGAGCAGTTGGGATGTTTCTCACATCCAGCCCCATTAGTACTCTTTTTTTCCGTATAGTTTTATCTAATCTCTTTGAAACAGGCTCATCTTCATCTTAACTGGCAAGATCAGGGCTATTCAGCTTCAGCCCTGGTGGGCTGGTTGGTGATTTCCCTGGTCTGTAACCTTTGATTCAGTGTACCTGTTGATTGCCAGTGTCTGTGTGATTTTAGGGGATTTACAAAACTGTGCTAGTCACAGTGGGTGAATTACCAAACTGTGGTAATTCGACACCGGCCCTCCAGGACCTGATCTGAATACCCCAGTCTTGATTTTGTCTCAGAAATATCCAAGGATTTTTAATGTGTACTCTGATAGTTGATGTGGTGTCTCCAAACTATGTCATGACTACACCTGCGAGTGGGCTGATCTTACATTTACATTTACAGCATTTGGCTGACGCTCTTATCCAGAGCGACTTACAATTTGATCATTTTTACATAGGTAGGCCAAGGCGGTGTTAGGAGTCTTGCCCAAGGACTCTTATTGGTATAGTGTAGGGTGTTTGCCCAGGTGGGGATTGAACCCCAGTCTATAGTGTAGAAAGCAGAGGTGTTAACCACTACACTATACAACCACACCATTTTGAATGATTTGAATGGTTCATTTACATAAAATAACTTTACTTAAACTTTTAATTATGTAGACATTCAAATGAAATCCCTCTTTAAGAATATATTTAATTATTTAACTTATCTACAACAAAGTTCATTATTTCAGTGCACTACTTTATCATGTTTGTTCCTCTGTAGCATATTTGATGAAAAAAGAAGTGCTTTCAGCGGAAATGACCGGGTCAGTCAGTGGAGGTTACAGATTATTGCACCAGTATTGACTTCTAGGCTGAATGTAAATCTGGTCTCCACCTTACAACTAGCTTTTGTCTGCAAGGAAAGCCAATACATGAACATTTCCTTCACAAGGATTAGCTGTCACAACAAAGGCCCTCATTTCCAGTCTCTCTGCTTTGAAAACAGACCATCAGCAGGGAAAAATACAGACAGGTACTCTTTGTGTTATGCTGGCAAGACTTTTGTTTTTTTCCACAGTATGCCAAGATACGGTAAAGAGTGGTACTGCCCTTTACCAGAAGATGTAATATGATGCTGACTGTGAGGTTGGAAATGCCCACAATGCCAGAAAAGTTGCGTCATCACATAATAGTGTTTCTTTTGCAGAATTCCTGCTGAATACAGCACTGTATGTCACTGTAATAAGAGCACAAATGAAGAACGAACCAGCGGACGTTTTTGAAAAACAAAGATTACAAGTTTAGTTTTATTTTAAATATCAAATGAACATTTTTCCCTTCTGTAAAGTTATCATTTTGGAAAAATTTGATGATATGAAGTTTGAATGGAACATGATCCATTGCTTTTGCCTTTATCTTATACTGTTTTGTTTGGTGTGATTCTGATCATTGCATATAGTACTACTACCAATAGTAATAATAACAATAATAATAATTATAATATTACTATTAATAATAATAATAATAATAAGAAGAAGAAGCAATTTAACTGCAGTCTATGTTTTTTTAACTGCTTAAATGGCCACAGCTCAAAGTTTTATTACACACTTCTATTCTATATGAATAGCTCAGCCTGTTTGCAGTGAAGTTGCTGTAGCTACTGAATAATCAGCCTTAATATGTAGTAAGCCAGGGATTTTAAGGGGTTAAAAGTGTGCCCTGAGTTTGACTGTCTAATTGAGTTCCACAGTTTAAAAGCATAATAATCAAAAGAGGTTTCTCTAAGTTTTCTGTATTTTACTGAAGGTATTTGCAGAAGGTCTGTACTTGCAGATCTAATATCACATGTTGGAACAAAGACAGACATTCTGTGAGATAAGCATTTGGCAGGTTATTTAGAGCCTTAAAAGCTAGTAGCGGGTATATGTGCCTGGAGACAGAGAGTCAGAGAGGTCAAAAGATGAAGGGCAAGCGATTATGTAACAGCAACCCAGGTGAGACACTCGATCACATAGCCCCAGGTTGTCCAACTCCAGACGTGGACAGCCACATGGCTGGTGAAATAAACACCTACCTCAGCTCCTGAGGAGTAATGGTAATAAATAATTAGCTGACAATTTGATCAAGGTGCTTCTTTGAACAGCTGCTCTCCAGTGCAAGAGATCGGCCCTCTAAGCCTAAGCGAATCAGATAAGTTGAATCAGAGAATACACTAAATACCCAGCTTGCGGCACTGAAGGAGATACATTAATTCAGTGGTCATTTCTTTGTATCCCAGAAATATCAATACACTCGAAACAAGCAGACAGATTTTCTCAAATATATAGATTCTACACTACGAATCAGTAACACAGTTGTGTGTGTACATAGAAGCAGAAATATAGTGCTGTCAAGAAAAAGCAGAAAACATAAATTTAACAGAAAATTTCACAAAAGCCTCAGCAACCAAATATAACATTTATTTTTTTCAGTATTTAATGTGTCCAACCTCTGACTTTAATACAGCTTCCATTCTTCAGACTTTTTTAAACAGAGAGTTTTTCAAAGAAATCTATGGTGATACTTTGACACCTCTAAAGTTCAGTCTCAAAAGTTGGTTGAATTGTTTGCTTCTGATGATGCCAACACATTCAGTAAGGTCTGGATTCTGGGATGGCTAATTCATTATTCTGAGAACACCAGCAGATTCTTTGATTTGTAAATTTGTCTATTTCCTTTTCTCAGTGAGGCTATTTGACAGCTCCTTTCAGAACCCTAGTGTTGAGTTGCTCATTCACAGTGGAAGGATGGACAGAAACACCTGTGTATTTTTTC
This sequence comes from Pygocentrus nattereri, assembly GCF_015220715.1. Lineage (NCBI taxonomy): Eukaryota > Metazoa > Chordata > Actinopteri > Characiformes > Serrasalmidae > Pygocentrus > Pygocentrus nattereri. Next base: position 15,279,715 of record NC_051218.1, read on the forward strand.
AGATCTGAAGTAAGAGTGGATCTTGAAAGCTTTAAGTGCTGTTTATTTAATGGTGACAGTTTTGGTGGTTAGTTAGAAATCTTTAAAGATATCTCTATATGTTTTGATAATTTGTTGAATTGTAATTAAATTAGCCCTGCGATGGACTGGCGACCTGTCCAGGGTGTATCCTGCCTTCCGCCCGATGACTGCTGGGATAGGCTCCAGCACCCCCCCGCGACCCTGACGGAGAAGCGGCTTAGAGAATGGATGGATGGATGTAATTAAATTATTATTTATTGAATTATCGAATGTTTTTAGACTTAAAGGGTGAAAAGTTCAGATTGTTAATATAGACTGCCATTTGAATACAAATCATTATGGAATTCATCACATTATTGTATTTAAACAGTACAGCACAATATCAGGCATGAATATGTGCAACTCACAATTCCAACACGACAACTGTGTCATGTAGACAATTATGTTGACTGGTGCATGACCAGTTTGTCTATCTATATGTTGCTTCTGGCTCCTATTACACGTACAGAGCAGTCTCAGGAAAACATGTACACTTCATTCTGACAAGTTCATCTCAGTAGGTTGTGCATTATATAATAGGGATCCTTACCACCACCCACTGTGACACATATGTCCCTGCTGCATGCTTAAAGGCCTAGCTGGGTGAAATCACAGCCTGTACACATCCCGTGAAGGAACCCTGACCCTCACTGCTTTACCTTAAATCCTCTACATCAGGCTACTGCCCTTTGTTCTGCCCCGCTCATTTAGAATAAGATGTTCTGGGCTGACCACATTCTTTACATGGCTGGTACCACAGTGGGAGAATGCGAAATAACGTGAGAGGGAGAGACAGCACCAAAACAAGTGCTCCCTTGGGCACCACAGGTCACAGACTGTGCAGAGCACATTCCAAAGCAATGATTTGTGCTTTCAGCTAAGGATTGCTTTGATATCAGACTGAAGCGAAGCTAAGAACAAACCACTCAGCCAGTTCTGTGGTATGCTCAGCCAATGTTAAAGGGCATAATCTTTTTCAAGCGCCTACACTCAGCCAAACTTGTTGAACAGATTAAAGCAAGGAAGTTAATCTCTTAAACTTCATGGACGTCAACATTGTAATGCTTATTATTGTAATTTTGATTGTATTATTGTCGTAGTAACTACATAGTAAATAATGCAAATTAATTAGTTTTTTTTTTTTATCCATAAAAATGCAGTTATTACTCTCATTATGTCATTTAAGTGCATTAAAGTACATTCTAAGTTACAGACCGATTCAAGTTTACATTCCTCATTTTTTCTTTGTTTTGATGTCAAGTATTGACAAAAAAATGGCAAATATGTAGTCTTAGATTTTGGCTATGCCTGGAATGTAAGCCTCTCCCATTTTCTTGAGTTCAATTTGTGTTGGAGCAGACTAAATTGGACTAAATTTGGTGCAGGTGACATCAGATCTCAACGTATCAGAGATAACAATATGTCTACTATACTAAATATAAGCTACTTGTGTTCATCTCCCTCACATAAAGTGACTGCTCTCCTGCTTTCCGAGTCCATGCTTAGACACCCAGCAAGTAGGTTAAATGAAGGTCTATTACACAGCTGTTTGCAGTGTAGCTAGACACAGCTTTGTACTTGCTTTAGCCACATGTTGTAGGATCCTACTACAAGTATTCAATCTAATTTATGAAAGTATGGTAGCTAGTGGCACACTCTTCAAACAAGATACTGTCCAGGTACATTTTTTGTTCATCAAGGTACAAACAATGTACCAACTGTGTACCTTAAATAAGTGTTCCCAAGTAAAAAGTACATATTTCTACCTTTTTATAAGCTAAATGTCCTAAAACCGAACAATAAAACTGAGTTTTTGGAATGTTTATGTGCTTTTAAATTGTGTGAATTGTTATACATATTTCTTGAATATGAAACATTCTAAAGCTGTAAACATTTGGAACCAAACTCTGCCTACTCAGAAAGTATTTAGAGAGGAGAAGACATCCAGTCGTGTCCAAATGTCCAGTAAAGTGCTACCTGCTGTGGTTCTTCCATCTGGACATTTTTGAAGATAGCCTGGATGCATCCTTCACTGTCCTACATATTTCCCATATGTTCCCATAATCCTGTGCACTAGCACTGATGTTGTCAGAAGAAAAGGCAGAAGGCACCAGCACTTACACAGTGGAGGAGAAAAGTGTACAAATTTGAGTTATTTGTGATTATTTTAGCGATAAATTTGTATTAGCTTGTATTTGTATTAACAGGCTAATAGTCAAGTGTAGCTAAAGTAAGCTAATGTTCATGACAAGCTAATGTTAAAGTAGCCTGGTCAGTAAGCCCAACGAAATGTTGATGCTTTGCAAGCATAAGAGGTTCTTTCTGTGGGACTAATGTATAACATATGAAAAATACCACATTTTGGTTTTCTTAAAAAAAGACCCAGAAGGATAAACACTTTTGTGTGTGTGTGTGTGTGTGTGTGTATGTCTGTGAAAAAATGCAGCAAAGCAAAATACAGGGCCCAAAGGAGCCATGAATTCAGAAAAGAACCAACAGCAGAACCATATTTACAGCAAATGACCAAAGGTCTGCCAATTTAGAAAATCTGTATACTGTTTTATCTTCCCAATATACTCTGTGTCCCCAAAATGTAACCAACACAATACAAACACTCCAATGTTAATCAATGTGGCCTTTTTATACCAGGTTCATACAGCATGAAGTACAGCAGCATGAACAAAGTTTCACTGTGATCGTTTTTTTTGCTGCTAGCCAGTATAGATGCACATACAAGTTTAGTGAGGCATGACAGTTTGTTGGTGAGGCATTGCCCCATTAAATGAACCCCTAATGCCAGGCCTACACATATTGCTGCCTTCAAAGCGCATCTCAAACGTAATTTGGTTAAAGTGACCCTCATTACAACACTGCCTTCTAAGACACTGGCTTATGATGAAGGTGAATGTTAATTTGTATATAAATCCACACATTTCTTCCAGAAGAGCTCACTATAGGAGCAACTGCTCACATATTGATGCTTCACTCTTTTCTGGTACAGAGTTTGGAGTGGAGGTGATGCTCAAAATATGCAAGTTTAGCAACATCCCTCAGGGTGGTGTGAGTCAACTGATGTCGCTTTCAACATCGTTCCACAAATGCAGTGCAATAAGCTACGAGCACACTTCCACACCCATGCAAGTCTGCTGTGAGAATGAGAACAATGTACGTTTCCAAGCACAGTAAGTGGATTGACTCATAAGGCTCACTGCTAAAGACGGTAGTGGATGTTTTGGAGAATTACAAGGGCTTTGTTGTTCCAGACAATACTACTACTTACTAGAAGAGCAGAGAGATAATAATCTTACTGTTCATTCACTGCTGAAATAATTTCTTAGACCTCCGATCCAAAACACATCTAATGTGTAGACTGGAACAATCTTTGTTATGTTGCTCAACAACCACAGTCTGCTGTAAATGGCCTTCATTGCTTGGTGGAGGAATTATTTATTGGTATTATTAAAGATATTATATCATGAATAACTCAATTCTCCTCAATGTTTTAAATAAAACAGATGAATCAAGCATGTAAACACTATTAAACTTTCAAAACATACCAATCTCTCTCCAACTGCTGTGAAATTAAGCTGCAAAAACTGTGATGTCACAAAAAAACAACCCATATATATATACCGACCATTTCAGCCAGTTTAGCCCCAGCCAATCATCATTCATGGCACAGTTATACGTGTTTCATTTTATTGGACCACAAGCGAAAAATAAAATACATGACAACTGTAAGATAGACCCATTAATATTATTAATAAATAATAACAATCATTGGTGTATTTTATCGTTGTTGTGCTTTGTGTCTGAGAACATCCCTTAACCATGGTTTCATAGCATTTGGCAGACACTCTTACCCAGAGCGACTTACAATTTGATCATTTTACACAGGGAGGCCAAGGTGGTGTGAGGAGTCTTGCCCAAGGACTCTTATTGGTATAGTGTAGACTACTTGCCCTGGTGGGGGATTGAACCCCAGTCTACAAGGCAGAGGTTTTACCCACTACACTAACCAACCACGTTAATTCACTGTACTGCACAGCTTCACATAGGCATGAGCTATATTGCAGTAGTGTCTTGAGGATACATGAGCTCAGAAAATGAGCATAAAATTTAATTGCAAGGGCTTCATCAGCACAACCTAATTGTCTGCTTATATAAGTCAAGTAGACTAACGATAGCAGCCACGTGAAATATATCTGTGAAGGTGTATGGAAGTCATGCGAAACCAAAAACGAGAGTCTCTGGCTATAGTTAATACATGACTGTATGTTTGTAGTTATGACTTACGTGCCACTTAGGTAGAAGCGGGCTGTGCTTTGTTTACCGCTAAATATAGAATAACTTGGCTTACTGCGGGTTTGCTCAGCACGGAACTTGCATCCTTGCACGTTAATTCTTTCACCCCACTGGGAAGGAAATTTATTTGATGCCTTTCCAGAATTCTTCATGTGAGTCTCAGCAAATCAGCCATGCATAATGTATGCTCTAAACCAGTGTGGCATGGGGAAAATTGCTTTTTGGTTAGATTTCAAGTCTAACTAATTTCTAGACTCTTGGAAATAAAGGTTTTTGACCTTGAGATACAATTCTAGGAAAATATTTCTTGCTGTAGGACCTTTTTTATGTAAGTAGAAGTTATTTGTAGTTTTAAAAGGTTTGCTCAAGTATCACTTTGAGATTTTTTTTTCTTAGAGAGCCCAATATATTCTACAGCACCACTCAAAAAAACTTTTCTGGCCCTTTTATTAAGTGTATGGTAAATACGTTAAATCTGAAATAGTTTATTTATCCTTAAATCCATGAATCCCAGACCATCTGCATAGCCTATTTCAAAGAATAGCACATATTGAAAGTTAGAGCACTAAACTGTTTACCATGTTTTTAATTAACTTTCATTATACTGTAAAAGACTGTTACCACTATTGGTAACAGAGAGGTGTATGCAGAGCACTCTAAGGCAAAATATTCCCCAAAGAAAAGGGATTTTTCTTATTTTTCATTTTACCACTTAAACCTTAGCTTGAAGTGTGTGTTATTAAAGACAAGAAATACAGTGTTGCTTGCTGCAAGACTGTAACTGTAACCTAGGTATTATTCAAATGTAGATAGTTAAACCTGCCTTGTGGATTCATTTATGACTTAGCAGTAGATACCATGTGTCAGAATGAAGAAGTTATTGGAATTATTCAAAAAAAAAGTCACAATGTAGAGTTGACTCTCTTTATTTTGCCCTTCACTTACAATATCTTCACTTACATGCAGGAAAAATGCTATAGCTATCACAATAAGACTCCCACATAATTTCTACTGGAAAATGTAGGTTTATTTTAATCCATTGAGCAGTGTCATATAGTAATATTTATATAGATACTATTAAAATATGTATTAAACATTACATGTTCATATGACCACTATCTCTCTTAGAAATAAAGATACGAAACTGTCACTGGAGCAATACCCCTTTTGTCACTGGGGTGGTACCTTCAAAGGTACCTTTAGTCAGGGAACATAATCGTATCATAATCCATTGAAAGTGTATATTCTAAGTTGCATTGACTCCACACACTCCGTTTCTTCTCCAGCCTTTTTGTTGTATTGCTTTGGTTTAAAGCAAGGTGCAAATAAACACTTTTCACTTAGAAAGAGTTTATTTAAGGCACACAATAGGACCTTAATCTTAGTCTAGAGATTTAACTTTAATTTTTATTATTTATAATGTTTATACTGTTAATACTGTTTCCTGTTTCTATTACTGAGTACCTATTACTCTGCTGCTGCTGTAATAATGTGAATTTACCCTGCTGTTGGACTAATAAAGGATTATCTTATCCTATCTCTTATCTTATCTTAACACCACTGTTATACCTTTGAAGGAACATTTACATTGTTTGTATCTTGATATGTACCTGCAGAGTACCATTATTTCTAACAGTGAAATACTACTACTACTACTATTCCTACTACTACTACTATTACTTCTAATTAATAATATTATTATTAGTAGTAGTAGTAGTAGTTGTTGTTGTCCCCACTTTGGAGAAGACCACCTGGCTAGAGGCCCCAGGAAATTTGAGTTTGATGCCGCTGCTTTAGGACCCTTTACTGCTCCTTTAAATCCTTCAACACCTTTATAAGCACTTCGTAAACATGGAAGACTGAGCCAAAAAAACTGCACATATTTATGTGCTTACTGCATCTATGACATTAGGCCTTTCGCCATGTAAACACCTTTTTCATTTCATGTTACCACCACAGGATGCACCTGGGAGCAGTAGAGAGACTGTGCCAAGCGTGAACCATTTTAACCCTCTAATGTAGTGCAAACATCATACAACAATCATGATTTTCCACAAAGCGTTAGAGGAGGTTTAGGAAATTATATCAACCGTGTGCTGCAGTGGGGCTTTGCACAAACAGCCTTCTGTGAGGCTATATTTACACGAAGGGACAAACATGCTATGCACAAGGCTCAGCGCAATGTAACTATCCACTTGCATGCAAGGCTGACCACATTCATTCAGGCTCCGATATCCAAGCCACACCACACTGTACCGAACCAGATGTTGGAGTGTTGCATAACAGTATGGACTCCCAGCTGTTTCTTTTTTTTCCTAAATGTATCCTAAACTGCAACAGCCAGCCAGGAAACCAACTCTAATCAGAACATGCATTCCAAACCAATCAGAGCCATTTCCGTTCTTCTAAACTTAATATGGCCAAAGGAAAAAAAAAAATTCATTTGTTTTATTCATCAAGGATATCTGACTTGGTCATTTACTTCAATTGCTCGTCAAAGCATGCCCTCATTCGTCAAGGCACTTGTGGTTGTGGATGCTAACAGGGACTTTTATGGGTCTGTGATTCCAGCATGTTCCATTGTTGTCTGAGCTAACAGGCAATTGTTTTAACACTCTTTCAGTGCTGAACAATGCTTAGCACATTTGTCACTTGTGTAACACTCACCACCTCAGCAATGAAACAAGTCAATAATGCTTACTGTCCCTCTGGACAAACAGTACTCAGAAAGTGGAAGGGACACCTTCCTTTGATGTCTGGATCCATGTGAAACTAATGGGCATTCCTCGAGAGATAGCTGAACTGCATAACCTTTGGAGACTACTCTGGATGGAGAACCCTATAAGGAGAGCTGTTGAAAAGGGGTTCTCTTGTTCCTACGTGGAAAGCTGCCACTAGGGAAGCCTAGACAGCTCTAGTTTCACCCAGCATGCCATCTCCTCTGGCATGAACAGAGAGAGGCTCACACACTATGGGCACTCTCAGTCTCTCAGGGAGGGCTGTGACAATACCAGAAATTTGACATCAGTACCGATACCAGGTTTTGTGTTACAATATCGGGTATGAAAATAACACTTTGGTATATATATGAATACATAAATAATAAAATTTAAAAATCACCCAGAGGTTATTGGATTGAAAAACAGAAATTAGGTTTAAACTGTTGACATCTTGATTTTTGAATAAATTGTTTTCCAATAAATAATTCAAATTCAAGCTTAATTACACCGTTTTACAACCAGAAAATATGTTATGGTTTACGTTGATTGTTTCTAGCAGCATAAAGTCGCATGTTAATGAAAACTCATCACTTGTATGTTTTGTATTGGCTAATTGGTGCATCTCTGCCCATTCCAGTCTTATTAGCATGCTCAATTTGTTTCACATACAGGCAGAATATTGCAGTCAATGTTGTAGCCTATTTTAATTAGTTATAACATTAGTTATTAGTTAGTTTTAGTATTGAAAATGGTTCTCACGCGGGAAAGGGTGGAGAGCCCTCTCTGGGTCGGGGATGAGCTCTTGCCTCAAGTGGAGGAGTTTAAGTATCTTGGGGTCTTGTTCACGAGTGATGGTACAAGGGAGCGGGAGATTGACAGGCGGATTGGTGCTGGGTCAGCAGTGATGCGGGCTCTTTACCGGTCTGTTGTGGTAAAGAAAGAGCTGAGCCATAAGGCAAGGCTCTCGATTTACTGGTCGATCTATGTTCCCACCCTCACCTATGGTCATGAGCTTTGGGTAATGACCGAAAGAACGAGATCGCGAATACAAGCGGCTGAAATGAGTTTCCTCCGCAGGGTGGCTGGACTCTCCCTTAGAGATAGGGTGAGAAGTTCGGTCATCCGGGAGGGACTCGGAGTAGAGCCGCTGCTTCTTCACGTCGAGAGGAGCCAGTTGAGGTGGTTCGGGCATCTTGTTAGGATGCCTCCTGGACGCCTCCCTTGGGAGGTGTCACAGGCAAGTCCACCGGGGAGGAGACCCCGGGGAAGACCCAGGACACGCTGGCGTGAATATATCGCCCAGCTGGCCTGGGAGCGCCTCAGAATCCCTCCCAGGGAGCTAGTGGAAGTGGCTGGGGAAAGGGAGGTCTGGGCTTCATTGCTCAGGATGCTGCCCCCGCGACCCGAACCCCGGAGAAGCGGAAGATGATGGATGGATGGATGGAGTATTGAAATTTCAATACATTGTAAAACACGCTCACCACTGGTGGCCTCAAAGCTTGCTGCATTACCTACGCCTAGTAACTAATAATTAGTAATTATTACACTATTTAATTATTACAATTATTACACCTATTAATATAGGTGCACTTAACAATTCACCCATTTTTTCCAAACTTCTGCATGATTAAATATTTAAGCTGTAAACCAATTCAGCTGTTGTCATTGTCAAATGTCATTCAGCTGTTTGGTGTGAAATGGTCTGTTCTGGAAAAACCTTACCATGTCAGAACTTCTCACCGAGGTGGTGATAGGAACAAGGTGTCAAGGTGAAGAGTTAGATTGATCTATGCAAAAGTGGTGGAATCCCTTCTTTAAACCCACATTGCTATTGTGCAAGATATTTAGTTGAGCATATATATATATATATATATAGATAGATAGATAGATAGATAGATAGATAGATAGATAGATAGATAGATAGATGTAGGACAGATCAAGGTCACAAGTAACTTGCATAATATCTCATCTACAATGGTATATAAATACATGTGACAAGGGTGTGCTGAAGTGGACCATTCAAACCACAGTAGCCCTCCCCTATTGTAAGAGAATCAAAGAATATGCACATACCACAGTGCATCATCTAAAGCTAGAACAGTCATGGTGCCCTTGCTAGATTTCCATTAAGACACTAGTGAGGAGTTATAACTAAAGGGTGGAGGACAATTAAGAAAATATTATGCAATGTGGCTTAAAATTTATTTCTTATTTATAAAGAACACCCCATGTCCCCTAGCATCATATAAATCCATTTCCAATTACATCTGAAGATGTATTTTCAAAAGAATGGGTGTCCTTTTAATACTTATGAATACGGTCCAAGTTGCCAGCTATTAATTGTTCTAAGGAACAATCTACTGCACTAAAGAACACAAAATCCAAGAGTAAGTGGACTGGAAACAATAAGCCTTTAGTGTAAACATAAGGTTTATTGCAGTGTGCAGTCTGTATCCATACATCATTGAAAAAAACACTTTTCCATGGACACAGTGAAGCAACAATACCCATGTTTTATAGTCTGTGGACCAAAAAAAATGCCTTTGTCCTGTGTACAAACACATGGTCCTGGTTGGCTTGTGAGTATGAGGCAAGTCTTTGGTAGTTAGAAAACAGTTAAATCAAGGAGCATGTGGTCCTCCTCTTCAGACAAAAACGCATACACACAATCCTGCCAGCGGGTAAGTTGGCATCAAAAGAACACAAAATCAGGTCTATCAGGAGTGCATATGCAACAAGAGCAAAAGGCTCCTCTCCATCATTCCAAAGCACTTCACTTTACATCATCTGCTATTTACAGAACTAAGCAAAATGTATACATACATTTCTACCCCAACAAAACAATCAGTTTATACATAGAGCATATAAACAAGTTGATTTTGTTCAGTTACAAAAAAAGTATTTCCCCTATAAGCAGCAAGCCCCAACTGCAGAGAATAAGTAATTCTTATGAATCATATGGTAAAAATCACCACTGAGGACCAGTGTCTTGCAAAAGTCCAGTTCAACAGTCTTCAAACTACATTGTGGTCTTGTTTACGAGGGACCACTAATGCGAGACTATGAGTTAGGTATAGTCAGTCAAGGACGGAGCCTTGTGTGACCCCAAGTAGCTTGTAGCAGTGAGAACTCCACGTGGGGCTCTTGTGAGACTGGAAGAGAGTCTCTTAGGGAACGTGTCCTTGGCTTCGCTTGGACTAGCCAAGAGCGTTGTGGGCCGTGGTGCTTCACGGCTTCAGGCTGCCGGGACAGCCCCGTCAGACGAGTGCCTTCTCCTCCTCCTCATTTACAGGGAGTGAGAGAAAGGCTAGGCCGGGTCCCCTGCAGCATGGCTGGTGGTCCCATTGTACGGACGTCTACGGCACTCTTTTTCCGTGTTAGTCCGAAGAGATTGTCGGATATTACAGAACACGCAAGGCCACTGGAACATCGTAATCTTTCGTTTTTGGTCAGGTTCTTTTTCGTCTGTACAGCCAGCTTCGTGCAGAAGTTGCGCATTCAACAACAACGATGACGGCGACTCAGGAGGTCCATTTCAGGTGAGAGCTGTGGCTCTGCCCGCCCCATGGCAGAGCCACTTACACAGCGGAGCCCATGCCGCTGTACTGGCCGCCCTGCTCAGAGGCCTCCAGGTCCTGGGCCTCCATTGGCAGCAGGGCCTCCGAGGGAAGGCGTGACTGGAATTTCTCCAGCTGCTCTGGGCTGGCCAGGTTTTTTAGCAGACTGTTCTCGCGCTCCAGCTGGTTGTTCTTCTCAGCCAGCTCCTTGATCTGCTCCTTCAGGATCTCCACTTCCTCCCTGACTGCATACATCAGGTGGTTCTTCACAAGATCCTAAGCAAGAAGAACAAAAGAAATGTTTAGATTTCAGATTTACTTTTACCTTAACATACTTTACAGTCTAAAGGTAAACCACCAGGCTTGGCCTTTGTCTTGAAATTTAAACAGAGAGCTGCAGGATATAACAAAAATGAAGCAAACTGAATGCATGCCACCCATGAAGAACACAGCATGCATTTCCACTTTCATTACAGTGCCATAGACTGTTCTAGCACGTGTAGGGGCATGTGCATTAAATGTGGTGCGCCACAGTACGAGTACGAAAGCACATCACATATCTATAGCTGCTTACAATTATTAGATTAAGACAATACCAAATGAGTCATGGAAATAACTCGTCACCCTTAGAACACTTAGCTACATCTGGAAGTGGGGATTTATTTTTATGGACATTCTGATGGTTTTAAAAGAATGTTTTCTTACCATTGCTTGTTCGATCTTGTTGTCTATGGCCACAACGCTTGCACCAGAGGCACTGCAAAGGGGAAAAAAAGGAAAAGTTAGTTCTCAGAAGCAATAAATCACTACACATAGGCAAAGTGACATTGATGGGTGTAGTGCACAATGCACAGTGAACACAGGAATAAGACAAAGCAGGCACATAGGCAGAGGGCTGCAAATAAGCAGATCACCAAAGAACTAAATGACCAGTTATGAGCTGCTTTAAAATTTACAATGTAGGCGCAAACAGATGTCCCAGTAATACCAAAGACAACAGAGGCTGGTACACAGCACGACTAAAGAAAGCAGCAAACAGCAAGTCTGTCACGGCTTACTGGCTAGTCGGCTCTCATCAGACATATGTTCGCTAAGCAGTCAAAACCACATAGGCCTTACTCAAAAAGAAAAGCTAACAGTGAAGATGTGTTCAGAATGACCATTACATTGACTTTGCATTACACCACAACAAGCCAGCAAACAATGCTTTCCCTCGATAAACAGGCTAGCTCTGTGGGCTAAGTTCATCGCATCAGCCCAACCCAAAACATGCCAAAACTAGTCAGGTTCGAGTAAAACACATCCAATATTTACCTGTTGTCAAGTTTGACAGATACAACATCTCCCCCCAAGAACGACGAGAAGAAGGAGATAGAGAAGTTGTGCAGCTGATAAACGGCGAGCTCCATTGGCGTTTTGAACATCTCCGTGCTCATGTTGAGAACTAAAGCTGTCTGAATAATGTTTTTCGCCACGTTTGCGACTTGTTAGTACTCTAGAGTAGATACACTATCGGCTGCTTCGCCTTGCTTTGTTGCAAATGCTTATGAGAGACCGGGCGCTAAAGCTCTACTGTGGTTTCTGCGAAACTCTGTCGGCGAATGATGCTATTTCTGCAGCAGCGCCGCTTTTATATGAGCTGGGCGGTGACGCCACATGACGCGGGGAATAAATTATGCAAATGAGTCTGGCAGCGTTGACCCCTCCCTGAACTCGCTGAAGGAACACCGCAGAGCAGCAAACGACCCGTAGGTCAGAAACGAGGACATGAAAACAGCAACAATAAAACATGCAGTGCAGAGATAAGTAACGCAGCGAGCACACAGCACTGACAAAGTGCGCACAGACTTTACTAAAGTAGCTGAAATAATAAGAAGAAGGAAAGAACTGAGAAGTTCCACAGCCTTGAATTGAATGACTTCATCATATCTACTTTAATGTTGTCAATGTTTCAGTAACTCCTCTGGAGAAAGTTAAAGAATTATATGCTTAATTAAGTATTTAAGAATTGATAAATATAAAATAAATATTTACATATATACATATCTTGTTACTGTAGGACAAAACCTCTCCAAAATGGAAACTTCACAGGAGAAAGGAAAACAAAACAAAACAAAAAAAACACTCATGTTAATGCAAAAAATATTGTATTCCAAGTAACTGTGGACAGTCCGTTTGTCAAAAATAAGTAAATAAACAAATAAGAAGTAAGGAAATAAATAAACAGTTCACATGTAAACGGCAGCTGACGTTCTCAAACTACAAAGAAAAATAGAAGTTTTGTTCAGAGACCAATGAAATATCTATAATTCATTTGTTTATTTGCAATTTGGCATGCATATCTTGCAGTTGGATTGTTTATTATTCACTATAATCTGTTGTTCCTCTAAACCTGTTTTTCCATCCCTTATTTTATTTTCTCACTCCTGTCTATTGGGTCATTCTCGGCCTCTAGTGGCTAAACTGTATAATTACATCCATGGCAGCAGGCAGTAATGGGGGAGTAGTCTAAATATCAGCCACGTCCAGAAAGCTCATGGGAACACAATGTCACCACAGTATTAGACCATCCTCAAAGATTCACTTACTCTGCATCTGTTGCTATCCCCTCCTTTGATGATTGAAATATTACTTCATGCAGCAAGCACAGACTCAAATTAAAGAACGGGCATTTAACTAAGCAAAAATAGTCTCATTAACTAACAAACACACTCTTTTTAGTACAGACAACTCACTGACTAGACAGTGTGCTGTAGACGTAGGCAATGTACTGTCTCGTTGTTACTGTCTGACAGTATTTCTCTGCTAATAGCAGATGGTTTAGGTTCCTTATTGGATATATAAATCATGTTATGCCTTGTCAAGATGGAAGCCAATAGCCTGGGAGGACATGTCCAGGCAGAAGACCCTATTCACTGCATGAGGGTGTTTTACACAGACTATCAGGACAGGCACATGCTCCTTATTTTCCATTTACTCCACTATTCAGTACTCCACAAGTAGTCACAGAACGTGCCTTTTTAAAGGACTTTTACTATCACGTGCTAGGATGCACATGCAGACCAAAACAGCATTTTTGCCTTTAAAGTAGCATTTAAAAATTTCAACTGCCCTTTACATTCTATTAAAGTTTTATGATGAATGCACCAATAAAAATGCACCAAAATGAATTGGGAAAAAATCTACTAATTTCCATTCAAAAATGTTTTTTCCTTATCTTACATTTTGGGGATACAATGTTGTGTCGCAACAGCAATGCGGTGTGTGTCATGTCAATACATATCACAAAGGAGTGAGGACATCCCTCACTGAAACTCACTGTCTGGCCTCAACAAAATCAGTGAAATAGAAAGCAAACTAGGCCTAGATTAGTTATTCATTACACGGCTTTAAGAGGAAGTATCAGATTAAGGTATTTGGAAAAATGATTTGCTCCAGGTGAAGGTTTCAACCAAACTCACAACAGTCCACTTTCACAGAATCTAAACTTTAATTTCTATAACATAAAGCTTATAAAGGGCATCCAGCAATAGTATGATGTTATTTAGAGTATGTATATAAAGGGGGCTCCATTTACTCAACGACAGCACTCTCCAGCCCATTCACACAGTGACCCCGGGCGGAAAACTAGGAATTGTATATTGATTAATGTCTGCAGTAAGGATGAAAGTGTCAAATGACCTCATTTACATATGAAAAAAAATGGAAAACAGAGTTTCATCCCATGCGAGTCAAGAGCTTTCACTGGCTAGCTGGCCTCTGTATAGGTGTTTTAGATTGTTCAGTGGGACCATTTCCCCAGGGAAACCTTACCATTAGATTAATGATTGTGTTGCCTAAAATGAATTAAATATCTCAGTTCCCAGAAATCAAATTGTAAATGGTTCATTGTAAATGAATGGGTGTGCCTTTTAATAGCTTTAACCTTAGCCCTAATGAATTGGCTGATTAGGTTTACAGCTATATTGACAATAGACCAGCGCAAATGGCCAAATCAAGTCTTTTGTGTCACCTTTTGCTCTATGACTGTAATTGCTGTTTCAGTAATTCAAATACCTTCCTGTCCCAACAGACACTTTCGGCAGGCTATTATGCTCTCCAGGCTCTATTAAGAAAAATCAATATCACTCTGTACAAACACATATAACCAAATTAACACCACAGCTTTGCGCAGTTTCACTTGTAGAGATACAGTTCTATGTAAGAGTCAGAGACCCTCCATATTTATTTAATTTCCCGTCAAAATGGCAATTAATTAATTATTTAGTTATTCATTTTCCAGAGCCAGGAAAAAAGAGCAGATTTACGAACACATTTAATAGACAATTACACAGAAGCCTTAACAACTAAGTATTAGATCTTAGGAGTTGGTGGCATTTTCTGAGGTGGTCAGTCCATTGTTCTGAGAACCTGACCAGCTTCTTTGTTTGATTTGTCCATTTCTTTCTCTTTTTTCTAATGGCTTTTGATGGCTACACATTCTTTTGGATCAATAGCATTTAGTTATCTTCTCAAAGTTTAAGTAGAAAACACCTGTGGATTTTTTTTCAGATGTAAAGCAAGAGTGCAGTTTGAATTTCTCCTCTCTCTCAAAGATATAGGGGTTGGGTGATGTCAATTTGCAATGGACAGTGACATGAGGGCAGAGGTAAATGGCAGCATTAGTCTTACAAAGGTACTAAAAATATTCAACACTCTTTAAAATACATATTCATCAGTTGAGGTCTCAGGGTAAGTAAAAACGTGGCAACTTTAGACTTATGAAGGTGCTATAAATACCATATATAACTAGAACGTTGTGGCTGTTTTGTGAAGGAGGAGACTACAACAGGAAGGGTGGTAGTCTATGATTCTAAAGAGATAAAGAATCATAGAACAGTATATCTCAAAAATAAGGTGCTGGAAAAGGTTTTTTGGAACAATATCATTAAAGAACCTCTGTTGGTTCCCGTAAGAACCTGCCCGAGAAACATTAAGGAACGTTTTTTTTTTCAGAGTGTAGAAAACATAAAAGCTCTAAGTTGATCCTGTTTAAAGAAGTTTAACAGGCAAGAAATGAACACACATTAGTGTCAATAGTTCTTGTCACATTTCGTTTTATGCAGACTCTGTGAAGCTGCCAGGTTGGATTTCATAGCAGCTCTGTCGAGAGGTAAGTCTTTACATGTTCTCTCCAGGACAATAACTCCCTGCTGTGCTGTGGTCAGGCTAATTGGTGAGGGCTGATCACTCTGTGCTGTATGAAACAATAACGGCAGTGCAGAGGCAGAGGAGAGAGGAGAAACCCCTTCTTAACCTGCAAGGTAGTGCATCATGGTGAGATCCCTGCAGGTGGTGAGGTACAGTTAGCACCACAGTTTGCTGTTATGTAACTGTCATCAAGGGAATGGTGTTTTTTTTTCTTTTAGTAGCTTGCTGCGAACGTGGAAAAGCAAAGTGCCAATCTGCCAGCATAATATTGCTCCATAATTACAGGACTCCCTCTGCTGCAGCCTTGTGCTGAAGCAGCATCCTGACAGCCTCTGATTAGACATATGATGACAGCCAGGTTCCTGCATATGCCACATTAGCTTAGTGTGGTATAAAGCACCCGAGTAAAGATACTGTACCTTCATGGAAAATGATTCCAGTTAAAGGGCCCTAATATTGGGAATAGTAATGTTAGAAGTGTTTGATGTACTACGTGATCAAGCTTGAAAACTTTTCAAAAAATATTTTCTGTATATGGAATCTCCATTGCAAAAAAGCCAGTTTTAAATGTACAGTTTTTGTCACGTCCCTCATTTACATGTATCCACCTACTCAGCCTAGAGCAGGCTAACTCATGTTAAAACATGAGTTATTTCAACCTGGAGTGCTTTGAATCAGGTGTGATCCAGGACAGCAAATCAGAACAGAGATCATTTGCATATATTTAAGGCTTCAAGGCACAATGGTACACAAATGTTTGTCATTCTTATAAACAATTCTGCAAAAAATCAAATCAGTGCCAGTTTCTTTGCACCAATCAAAAATGTGATATTATAGAAACAGAAATATGCTTTTGCTAAAATGTGTTGCCCATGTGAACTGGCCATAACCGAACTTTGGGCCTGCTAGTGGGCCCTGGTCTTTTAAGGGGGTTAATGGTTCTAATCTAATCAAGCCAGAGACCATTAGGAAACTTAAGTTTTGAGAGTACACCACTACACTAGTGATACGACATCTCTTCCTCTCAATTGTATGCATCTCAAAGCCATGATTGATTGTGCAGCAAGAAAGTAGCTGCCAGCTCTAACAAAGCCTCGCACATCATGTTGCTTTAACGGAGCTGGGAGATTGTACTGTGTGCCCTGTCACCATGTGAGGGTGGAGATGTCTCCAGCTCCCTCCGATTAACAATTGCTTGGGCTGCTGCTGCGATATGCTTCTGAAGACCTTTTAAGACTTATATGAAACACTGATACGGCGTTAAATAGAAAAAGCACAGCGCTGAAAGGCCACACTAGGTTACCCTGTAATGTTTTATGTAACAAGACCACTTCAGTTTCCTAGTAACAATGTCAGCTACCAGATACTGCATCTCAACCCTGATAATGTTATGGCCAGCATGCGTTTCATTAAAAATCTCCTTCCTAGTGTGCAGAAAGGAAAATTGCAACATTAACGTTTGGTTAACTGCAAAAGCAGAGTGTTCATTTCTACATAAAAACACAACATAAACATACCCTGAACTGTAAAAACTGTTACTAGGCCCAATAATACTTAAATAATTCTTGAGATTTTAGTTAAATCTGGTATCGATTAAAACACAATATTAAAATATTATTTCCAAGTAATGTTTCCAAATCCTTACTTTTGTCAAAACATCCATTTTACTGGACTAGACTTGACAATGTGCAAAGTGATGCAAGCTTACTTAAGACTACTTGATACTAGAAGTGGTGACATCAGCTCTTTTTGCCTAAAATTGTTTAAACGCTGCAAAACAATCCATGAAAACCACTGAGTTTAGTGTTTTTTAAGCAATTCCTCATTCTTTCCCCCCAGTTGTCTAAATAATTTAGAAAGCTGAAATGTCAGCAAAGTCAGTTAAAGTGCTTTTATATGAAATGGTTAATTGTAGAGAAACCTCCCAACTCCGATTTTTACAATGAAGGTGATAGGAACCAGGGGACCTCATGTCTACTACCCAAATATAGTAATTGTATTCACAATCAAACCAATCTTAAAACAATGTCTGTGGCAAAAGACAATGTATTTGTAACAGTTTCGTGTAATAACTTAATGTAAGGGAATTTTTAGATGTATTAAAATCTGTGTCTTTGGATATCTGGTTCCTGTCACCATCACTGTTAGCAATTATGATTCGGTAAGTTTCTCTAGATCAAAGAATTTCATCAATCAAACCATTCCAAATGACTTTGTTCACATCTGAATGACTTAATAATGCAGAAATTTTAAAAAATCTGTAAGTTCCCCTTTAAGTAGGCCTAACACTTAATTTTTCACAGTGTGCTTTTTTGTACTGTCAAGTGCAAATTGACTGTAACTACATAGTTCACAAGAACATAGAAAGCGAGGGCAGTCCATCTGTCACTGATTAAAGTAATGAGGTTAGACATGTAATGAACCTGTTCATGACAGTCATACTTGAACCTAACAATTTTCACACCTTGTGGAACAAGCCCTGCAAGCCTAACCTTGGGATTGTGGCAGCGGTTAGATGAGCGTTCTGGTTTTTCTTTTTTTTTTTCTCACTCTCACCGAGCACCCACGCAACTAATCCATCAGCTGTCAGCACTAATGATACTTACACAACCTGGCCTGTGCAGCACTTACCGCCTGCTGTCTCTCCTCTTGAATAGGCTAGGTGAGTAGGGGGGCTGAAAGCTCATGGCTGGAGCTGAATGCGGATTGCGGGATGTAGTGGATGAGTTATCTCCGTGCCAGGCTCAGGCTGTAGCTGAGTATTGTGCAGGATGTTTGGAGTGGTCAGGAACATGGGTGAAAGTGTCTCATTCTCTAAGCTGAATGGGAGGAGAGTGGACAGACAGGAATCCTTTCTCTGCTCAGAAATGTTTTCCTTTTTTTCCCTTCCTCTACACTCTGTCAGACTTTCAATACAATGAGACAAACCCCCAGAATGCTCGCTTGGTGAGCAGTGGTTCTAATATGTGTTGAAGCAATAATGATTAATGTCTGTTTTTTTTAGCTTATTTTTATTTGATGCAATTATATTTGGAGAATTTAAAGTTGGGAAGTGTTGTAGTAACAATCTAATTCTATTGTTAAGTTAAAACGTAAAGGTAGATACAGCCATGAGAGCTCTCTCATTGGTTAGGACCTCAGGAGCGGATCTGAAGGCCTAATGCATCAGATTAACAACTAAACTATAGGAGCTGACAGTGGAATCAATCATGTTTTGATTAATAACGTGTGGGACCATTTTCATGAACAAAAAAGTCATTCTATGCCTTCTGGAAGTCCTGAATACGTCAGTGACTGCAAGCGGGAGCAGTAGCCTGACCAATGTATTCAAAACAGTGTCAGTAGCTCTACATCAGGGCTCTTTACTGAAGTAGTCACTGTAAAACTGATATAGTTTTCCTTGTTTTCAACCAAGTATTGATATTTATGCACCGAACCAAAGGCCAAGTTCTAGCAGTCATAGTTTGCCATGGAGTTACATACTATACGGATTGGCTTGGCTCACTGATTTGATTCTATTTGAGTTTTATTTGAGCTACTGAAAGACGTTTAGAAGACCCCAAGGGAGGGGTTATCAGTATATTTTAAGTAAAAAAAATGTTGACAGGGTATTCAAACTGTGTATTGAAAGTGTATATTCAAATCAAAGGTTATATGCTTGAAGTTGCCTGTTTTCTGTTTGTCTGTTTCAATATTGCACTAAAACCAGATAAAACCCCTATGATTCAATTCTTTGTCTTGTTTTGTTCCCTTGAGCATCTCTTGAAAGAAACTATCATCGTACCCATCTTAAAGACTCCATAAATCTTGTGTGTTTGTTCTGTTGCGCAGGATAATTACGGCTTCGGACGACATGTTTCAACTGCTACATGTCTAATGTTCAGCCTGCAGACAGTATTGTTATGAGTGAATAGCCAGAAATCAGGAAGAGCCTCAATCGTATTCCAAAGAACACAATCATGCAGCACAGCATCACACTATACGTCCGGAGTTATTGCAGAGCGCTAGTTTCCAAAAAACATGTCTTAGCAGGAGCTGCCTATTCAAGCTGGGAGATTAAAAGCCAATTTCTTTTAATCTATTAAATATATTTAATGGTCTGATTGGGCTGGGTTGAGAGCAAGCCTTTACCTGGATAAGGTAAGATTTAAGAAATTGGTTTTGCCCATAATTGATTTAGAGTATGAATTTATTTGTATGCTCCACGTCCCAGAAAAATTGGATTGAAGAACCAATATCCTACAATTTCTTGCTTTTTCTATCTTGTTCTGAGTTAACTTTTGATGTTTGAGCATGTTTATCTACCAAAAAACTCATAATTTATTTTGGAATGACCATTTTCCAACCTCTCTTCATCTCTCCGACTTATAGATGACGTTTTTGAGGCTTTAACAATGTTTATGTGCTATACCATACACACATTTAATTTAAATATATGCCTATAATATAGGTCCTTTCATTTGTAATATAAATGCATTAGCAAGTGATTTTGCTTTTATCTGGTATAATATTTCAATATGTTTTTGTTATGTAATAGAAAAGGAGAGACAAAAAGTCATATGTTGGCTCCACAGGGAAAATCAGCACCTGAGAACATTGCACAGTGGTAGCCTGTTACAAATTGCCTGCCTGATGGAATAAGACAGGTTAATGGCAAGCTTTAAAATATTGTTCATGCTGGGCCGACCACCCTTTTAAGCACTCTATTTGCATCTCTCCTCAGCAAGCAATATTTTTTCTTGCTGTTTTCCACCGGTCACCTTTCACCTAAAGTACTGGTCAAACGTTTGGACACGTTTTGCTTATTTTTATTATTTTGAGGACTAATAAATGCATCAAAACATAAAACAACACGCATGGAATTTGTGTTGCACTTGGTATTCTCTCATGCAGTTTCATAAGGAGTCAAAGGTCTTGTTTACAATATAGTTTATGTCCAAACTTGCAGCTAGTACCCAAAATACCTGTTGAACATCATAGTGTACCCTTTGTAGTGGCCTGCAATTACTTCTCCTGGTGGTTGCCACTGTGACAGCTTTAGTATACGCTGTTCCTTTCCTGCTCTGTTTTCACACTAAGTGACATGTTATGTGTGCATTATAAACAGACTTTGCATTGTCCTGAATACATCTTCGTGTGGCCTTGGGCTTAGCACTATGTGGCTAATGTCTGTGTGTTCCCATCAACATGCACCAATGAGGTGCGACCTCAGCCGTCATTCACTTTCACACCCACACAAGTAATTCTGTGGCAGTCATGTGACACATTGAGCTATCATGATTGGTAAGGTGTTCTGTAGCTCCATTATCTGATGACACAGAGGGACACTTATGTAAGGCTCTATTTGAATAGTTACCGAGCGGCCTGTGAGCATATGTATGAGCAGGTTTATATGGCCTTATGAAGCAGGTGTGTTCCTGTCCCTGACCCTGCAGCACTGACATCTGCTAACATCTGTCCTGTCTACACCCAGTTGCAGCCTCCCCTCAAACATGCCACCCATACCGACAAAACTATGGGGTATTGAACTGTCCAGATGGATTCCCAGTTCATGCTGGATATTAAAGGGACACAGTGACTAATTTACACTCTTCTCTTTGCCTCAAATGTAGTTGATTGACAAGACAGGCTTGGCGTCTGAATTTTGCTTTTGCACTGGGGTTATAATGATAATGTAGCTAACAAGCTAACAAGACTGACATTGTGCAACCGATATTGTACTGTTATCCAAATAATGGACACTGCCTATTTTTTTTTGCACATTTATGCAAGGCTTAACAACTTGAAGTTTGAGGTAAGCATGTGATGCGTCTTGTTTTGAATATTCGAATAGTCATAAAAGTTTAAAAACTTGAGTCATAGAATTTTTAATAAGAAAATTAGGATTACTTTGACATTATACTTCTTCATAATGACGAATCATAATATTTCTGTTCTTTATACTCTACTAGAGGAATTTGAATATCGACTTTGACTGAAATGCCCATTCCTAGTGGTGATTTAGATGTGCAGTGATGATTGCGTCCAATACTCATTAGCTGAATTAGCCTCTTAGCTCCAGTGCAAAACTAAGAAGAAACCTCAGACACCAAACGTGTCTTGGCTATTTTAGCCAAAGAGAAAAGGACTGTAATCAGATTTTTTTGTACAATTGCATTTTTTGTACAGTTTGGGTCAAACAGTGGCCAAGTGGATTTTTACACCTTATTGTGAGCTGCACACTGTTCCAGGACACACACCCATCTGTGTGTCGGGTCTTGGCTGGCTATTGTAGAACAGAGGTTTGAGGCCTAAAGTTTGGAAGTGGGACCCAACTGAGGATCTGTCCTGGATCAAAGGTCTGAGCAATGTGCGTCAAACTTCCAGGGTTCAACGACTGGGAATTCCAATTTACAACTGATCTCATCCTACTGTCGAAAGGCCAGGCAGATCTACAGCAGAAGGAAAGAAGGAAAGAACCTCCAAAACAGCCTTAATATGTTTGCTTTGAGACAGTCAGCTCAGTTCAGTTGAGTTTGGTGGGTAGATCTTGCAAAATGCTTGCATACTTGGTTAACTGCAACTATGTACTAGGTGTGAACATGTCCATTATGGTGTCACTGCTGTCAAGGCTGTAGAGGTCTATCTGTTTATAAGTCTGAGCATAGCCTGCAAAGCTTTCCTTTAAGCATGTGTTTAAAAACGAACACTTTTTTCTCAAGGAAGCATCTTTACGGAGCTTAGGAAGTGTGCCTATAGAGCAAGTTAATTTAGAACAAAAGGTCACAGAATTCAAAGCCATACATCTGCTTGTTTTGTAAGTTCAGCTGTGCTCCTCTGTGCCAACTCCAAATGAGCGTTTTTCAGCAGAGAAATGCTGAGCAGTCTGTCAGGGTTTGCTGAGTCGAAATCGCACACGTCTGGACCTGGCCTGGGTTGCATCAATTGTGTGTAAGTCTATGGCAGTAGTGGCATCAACACTGCTATTTTAGATGGATTAAAATCCACCTGAACATATTAAAATACAACAAAATTAGGCAGGAGCCATAATGACAATGTAACTTTAATGTGTAGCATATGCCTTCTGTGTTAATGAGCTAGTTGCTGTTTGCACAATGTTAAGAGTTGGATAACTGTACTTATGTTACATTTCTAATGCTATATGGTTTTCTTGGCCACTTTCGTGCATAAAACAAAACATGTTTTTATGCTTCCAGTGGGCCCCTCCACACATTGTATCTCCAAAATGCATCACTGCTCCAAAATAGCATCACTGCTAAACTGTCCTAACTGTGTGCTAAGGTGTGCTTGATTTAGCACCAAAAAACTGTGTTTGAGAGTGTGTAGGTAGGACAGAGCAATGCTTGGCAAACCTGTCAGTTATGTTTTTTGCTAAAACTGTGATTTTCACTGGCCATTGTCAAAAATATAATTTTGAATATATCATATTTAGCAAGTACATTTTCTCTGTATTTTTTGTTTTTTTAATTTATAAGAAGTTAATATTCTTATAATATTCAGTCATTTTTGGTGGGCCAATAACAAAAGTGACAGGGCCCACTCATAAGTATGCCACTGGCTACTAAGCTACAGACTATTGTGTGTGGTACAACCTCATCTGATTTAGTAATGCATAAAACTGAACTTCCCACCATCTGAACTTGTTCGGTTGGCCCTGGTACCTGACAAAAACTGTAATATAAATGTATAAAGTTAGCATGAAACATATGTATGGCTTTTTAAAGCCTCTTTATGTAGATTATTGTGAGTGTAATTTTGGTGAATGTCAGTACTATGCTAACATTCTGAAGTTGTGATTCATTGCCATATTAGCATAGTCTTCCCTGGACATATATGTTCTTCATCAAAAATGTTCAGAGTACAGACTATGTTTGCACTCTAGGTCTGCCTTGAGAAATCAAGTGCTAAAAGAATCCCTCTTGTACGGCTTTGTGTCATGGAAAAAGTGCTATTTTGAACATCTTATGAATAAATGTAAAGGCAGCAAAATATTTTCCCACAGCTGAAGGCAAGTAAAGTTGCATGATTGAATACCATGTAGCCCAATCGCAAATTACTCAAATCAGCTTCACCAATCTGATTAGCTTCTATCAATCTTTTCAGTGTCTTAGAGGGAATTATGCTTTCACTATCTGGGCACGGAAGGGTATACTTGAATATAAGCATTCCTAGTAATGCTGTGGTTTACTGTTGAGTTATTATTGTCATTTAGCTTTGTATTCACGTTACGTTATGTATTAATTATATAATTAATGACATGACATAAGTATAGAAACCACACTGACAGAATTTCTCTCGTTTCACTGAATTTCTTTCACGGCATGTATGCCAGGAGTGACCTATAGGGGGTTCATCTGAGTTCACCTTAAAGAAAGATGTTTTTTTTCCTGAAAGCAGAGTGGATTCCTTGAGGAACTTTGTACAGCACGTCTCTGATGGGGCTACTGTATAGTTGGTCAGTATCTACAGTTCGCATGCAAACTGGCCCCTGTTGCTCAGGTATGAAAATGGATACCAGATGTGACCGCAGCCATGCAGCAGCAGCCACACTGCTGCAAATAAGCTCAATAATGCATTACTTTCTGCGGAGGCCCAGAAACATCGGAGTGGATTACTCACGCGTGAGCGCTCACGGGCTGCACTCATCGATGCCTCTTGTTACACAATGGCCTCCTATGGGCTCAGCTGCACAGAGAGCTGCTTCTGAAGAAAGAGGGTCCTGCTGTCACGGCAGCCTTATATAACTGACCCCATCTGCAGCTTGGCCTGAGGAAGCCACGAGCCTGAACACTGGCTCCCCAGCATCATTTGATTCTGTAATGCATGTATGCAAGAGTGTGGCTAGCATCTCTGTACCCATCAGCTTCTGGATGGGCCTGACTGTGTGTACAGTTTTAAGGTTTGACAAAAGCTAAATGCACCATTAAAAATTGATGGTGGCTACACAAAAAGGCCTGTCGTACTCCATTTTCTTAAGTGTATGTTTGTGTACACCAGGGTTGCCTTGTCCCACTCCAGGAGATGATCTCTCTTACAAAACTTGGTTCTAACCCCAACAAGCACATATATTCTGTCAAACATGCCAATTGTAAGCTAGTGTTTGGAGAAATGGAGATACTTCATTATGATTTAAATTTGAAAAGTTATTGTTGTGTATACAGTCTTGTTCTGTGGAAAGAAAAAAATGCTGTACGTTTTTGATATGTGCTTTTCATTTGTTAATAGTGACACATAAGTATATATATATATATATATATATATATAAGCTTGTGCCGGCCTTTCCACTCAGCCAATAAATATTTAGCCTATATTAATATATTATATTAGGATATATTTATCTTTAGCTTGGTATTAATGATAATAATATGCTGCTTAACCCCCTAAACTCCCAGGCGTATTACATTCTAATGCTTATTTTTCAGTAACTACAGGGACTTCGACTACCTTTGAAAAAACCTGGCCATTTAAGAGGTTACAGTAAAAATCTCATATTATATAACAATGAGCCTTACCTTTAGGTACATTATTTCCCATCCAGTTTTAAAATGCGTGATTCCAACCACTGGTGTGTTACTACTGGTGTGGATTTCTTTATGCTCAAAGATGCTGATAAAATGCTACTTCAGTGCTAATACTACCCTTTGTAATTAATCTGAATTATAGTGGAGAAAATGAACATCTGTACACTTCACAAACATTAAAATCCAAACCTTTAACAAACCTATTACAATGCTTCTGTTTTTTTTTTATAATTAAAATGACAATTTGTCCCACACTGAGACTATTTAGAAGCATTTCTGTAGTTTTAGTTCTCAGTGTCAAAAAACTTTTATAACGTTTATAACACCAGTGCTACATGCTCAAAATGTTACCCATAATGCATTTGTGTGTTTAAATAGTATAAAACAACAGTATAAAACAAACCTGTGATTTCTAAGGGTTCGCAGCACATTTTCAAGTTTTCACAAGGTTTTACAGTTACATAATTCAGACTTATGCTTATGCTAGTTTTCCTTTTCCTGCCCTGCAGTGCATAACGTCACTGACCAGCATGGCTGGTCTAGAGGAGGTGTGGGGCACGCCACAGGGAATTTGTTTGGGTGGTCAAGGAGCCCCTGCCTTTCCTGCTTTCAAAGCGGCAGTGCTTAGCGCTCGGCCACTGTGTTTTGGCCCGGGCAGAGGGAGAACGTGCCAGGAGGAAGGTGGGTTTGCGCAATTTTGATGTCAGAGCACTTGCTCTCACGCAGACTGGCTGGCATTAGCACGGAGGGCAGAGTGAGGTTTCATAGGCCTCAAAGCCTATGCCCAAATTCACTCATTAGTGCATTTCCCCTCCAGATAGACTCGACCACATATATTTACATGGGTTACGTGCACCACATCTTACTCATTTTCTCAGGTACTGTTCAGTGTCTCCAGTCTGGAGGATGACTTGTTTATTTGCTGCAGGCAATGAGGACTGAAAATAAATGTAAATGTATTGAAATTCAATATTTCTTTTCGCTGTGTCTCTTGACAGCCACATTTTAATGAGTTCATTACCTCATGTGCACAAAGTGCAATTAGCAACGGGACAGGAGTGAGAGAAAAAAGGCAAGCCACAAGATGACAAGGTGTTCTCTGGAAATATGAGCGACCACAACTGACGTTGATGAATTGCAGCTAAAATGGTTCTGCATTTATTGTGAAGTAACTTATTTGATCAGGCAAATGGCTTATTCACGCTCCAATTAGTCACATCAAAGCTTTCATTAATATCTCTGTACTTAGCGAATTGAATAATGTAGAACGGGACAGAAGAGAACAAAGCATGTTGGGCTTGTGTTGCATTTGTCAATGTCTTTTGTATCAGTTACCTTACAGACCACAAGCTAAAGAGTAATGCTTTATTTACACCTTATATTATACAGCGCCCTGCAATAGTATGGGGACACTTAGCTTTTCAGACTCTATTAAGCAAAAAAAAATCATGTTTTGTTTTTAAATTGCAGTATCTTAACTGCAAGGGCCCATATATATCTATCCATGCTCTGCCCACAAATGTGCATTTTATATGGCAACAGTTGCTAGGTTGGACAAGATTTTCAGAATATAAAAATCCCATTCAACATTATGATTTGTGAAAATATGCAGATTCAAATGATACTTATTTTGTATATATGTGAAAGATCGCCCTAGTAGGACAGATTGCATGTAATTCCTTCCTCTTGTAATTGAGATAAAGTTAACATGGTGGCACACATTTGATTAACTACAACAATGCAGCTCAGCTTGGTTGCACAGAATTTTGTATGTAGGAAATATGTCATTTTGCAGCCTAACTATGCCCAGGCTTGGAGTAGCACAGCATGACCAGCATCACCTGAGGCAGTGGGGTTTAAGTGTCTTGCCCAAAGGCTCAAGCAGGTATACACAGTCCACCCTGAGATTTGAACTTGCTACCTTCCAGGTGCAGGCTCACCACTCCTAGGCTACCAGTCGCCCAACTGGAAACCTTAATAGCAACATTACATTGCCAATCTAAAGTCCAACCTAAAATCACAGACTGAAAGTCATATTTGGCAACTTTCTGTTAAGCTTGCCCAATCTCATAATCGATGTTATGAAAGAAAGTATTTGTGGGTGGAGCATTGATAGTGGGTTGTGGATGGAGCATGTATACAGTAATTTCATAGTAGTTATGGAATAATACATCTTTAGTTAGACTAATAACTGCTTACCTGGCTAACACATTCAAGAGGTCGACCTATTAGCTCAATATGAATTTATTAGCCTAATAATGTGGTGCTATTTCACTGCTGTCATAAGAAACTAGTTACCATTGTCGAGAGTATTATTATGATTACTTTCTTTAATGGAAATTAACATAATGGGTTTTTACACCAAGTAATTTTGGATCATTTTTATTGCTCAATTGATCATAAAATGCTCACACAATGTAAAGGGCATGTGTTTTTCTTCTTATGTAAAACTAAAAGAAATTACAACCTTTTAACAGTAGTTTAGGAAAAAAAAATAAAGAATTTTTATTTAAAACCAACTATCCATAGCAAAGGAGATGCAGTAACACTTTAGTTGAACCCTGCCACTGACATTATCATGCCATATGCCTTGTCATGTCAGATGTCATATGCTGTCATTATTATGTCCAGGTCAGCCTTAATGCTCATGACCCACAAGTAGAGTTCCCTTATGACAATTTATGACATATTTATAGCTTGTTTATGTAGTTCCAATAAAGTGTTACCTGAGAACCTTTGTTGAACATGAAGCTGATTAATTCAAACTATCATCAAAGTATTAACAGACAGTTGTTTTAATTTATCAAAACCTTTGCAGGTATGTTGCTTCATTGAAAAGTGACAGCAGTGAATATTCAAATTTCAAAAGAAAATGTTTCCAGCTTTGCAGTATGCTCGAAGCTTAAAGAGTTTTAAAAGATGCTGTCTATTGTGCACAGAGACTTTACAGGATGCACAGACACAAAAGGACATATAAAGTTTGTTTGCACTTCCTAAACTGGTCGTTTCAGTATCTCAGCGAGAACAGTGAGTGAAAGTGTTAGAGGCTATAAAAGCAGAGGCACACGCTCAGGCTCAGTGTTTGCTGTCAGGCTGCAGGCTGCAGGCAGGGCAGATTTAGTGCACCTGGCCCAGGCTGCCTCCTCTTACCTCCCTCTCCCTTTCCACCCAGCTGCCCCACACACGCATTCTCAGCCCTGCTTCTTGCCATGAATGGAGCTTAGCTCGAGAGACATTCCAGAGGAAGCAGCCAACTCTGTGCAGCTCTCTGATCTGACTGAAATCTAGCCTTTCACTGCCGGCATGTGTGCTATCATATGTTGCACAATTGTAGTCTTGTATTTTCTTTTGTATATTCTTTGTATGCGCATCTCAAAACAATGCACTGAATTTATTTCACTCAAATGTGTACGTCACTGTATGTTGATGGTTAATGTATTATTAATGAAGACATGCACACGTTTCAATGTGCATACTTTTTGCAGTGTACCTCTTAGGTGCATTCGTAGCATTAGCAAGAGGGGTTTTAACGGTTTGAAGGCATGAACAGAAAAAAAAATGATACAAGTTCAGGTAGCCGAGGCAGTGACGTAAAAGCTAAGACTGGAGTTAACCAGGCAGAGAGAAGCATGCAGGTGAAAAGAACAGAGCAGAGATGGGGCTAGCTGATGTGTAGGATTTGCACACGTAGGCAGAGCTCAGAGCCAGCTTGCTGTCATGCTATCTCCACAACAATTTGGAAGTGCAGACGTACTGGAGGTGGTTCCCACAAAGACGGACAGATGCTGGCACTCTGCCAACACTCCAGAAACACGCTACATACACAGGGGTCAGCAGAGGTGAAGACTGTGCATTAGCCCATGTTATACATTCCGGGTTCTGTATAGACTAACTATGCTGCCATCCAACCGAATGCCGATAATCTGTGTATACAATAGTGTATTATGGCAATGCTAAAGCTAATCTGCTTGACTGAATGAATGTACACCGTACTAAATGCATTCTTTCAATTTCCAGTCCAGTCCAATTTCAAGTTCATTTCTCAGTGTCAGAATAAAATACAGAAAACATGAATTAAAAAAATACTAAATATAATAAACTTGTTTTCTTTCATTTTTCATTTCCGATCAAAGTGTATTACCGTATATCTAATGTCCAGAAATATATCCAGAAAATGAATAACTTTAATGAATAAATAAATGAAAAGTGGTAGATGTTGTTGTTGGTGTTGTTGTTGTTCATAGCATTTGACTGGGCAGGAACGTTTTAATGCTTTTTGTTACCATTTGATTTCTCTTGAAAATAGAAAAACTCTTAAGCACAAAAAAAAGATATTTATTGTTCTTTTTTTTAACTTTAACACTAACAAAATTTCAAACGCTATTGCAAACGATGTCTGAGTGTTCTGTTGTGTTTACACACACTGCAATTCTTTGCCCTCTCACACTCTTTGCCAGTGACTGTTACATAACGAGCTTTGAGTCATCTTTAGTTTGTTTTTTTTTTCCTCATCCCATATGGAAAGTCTGATCCCAGTTCAAACAGGATAGAAGTGGTCACATCCATTATATGGTGAAGTGGAAAAAGTCGACCGGCTCTGAGGGAAGAAAAGCTGGCAGTTTCTGTCACCCAGCATGGCACAGTATGTCCCCTAACCAGGCTCTGAACACAAAAGTAAAAATAATTATATTTTAGACTATTATAGATGTTTTTCATCCATATTTTGTGTGTGTGTGTGTCATTTGGACAATTTCAGGCTCATTGAGACGGCTTTTAGAGAAGTGAAAACAATGAAAAAAGGCCAGCCACACCCAAAGACTCCTCTAATCTTGAAAACATCTCAGACCTTTCATCACTCTTTCACTTTTAAATTCAATTTTAAATCTTTTTCTTGAGAAACACAAAATGGCTTTTTATCCCACTGTCATCCCACTACCAGTCAAAAGCTCACACACATCAGGAACAAATAGAGTTAGAGTGGCTGCACAGTAAGCACAGTGACAAAAACAGCCTTTACTGAGATAGCACTGTGCAATGTGTGTATAAAATCCATGAAACGTTTAGGGCTGCACGGGATGACAGAGCATCTCTGAGCAAAGCCTGGAAAAACTGCACCAAATAGGCAGTATTTTTATTTTATTTTTTATGAATGTGTAGTTAAACCTCTTAAACTTTGCAAATATCAACATACAACATACGGTTTATTTTTCACCTCCTTTTTGTGACGCTATTATGACACCTACTTTTTCCTGTTTTTAATATACTTATTTTGAAAATACCAGCTGTATTGCATAATATTTTATAATCAATGCCAACAGAAATGATCCAAAATAGCATAGAATACAATCTTGCTACTTTAATATTTGTTAAGGTTTTTTTTATCCCTTTGTCACCAAACTTTTGACTCGTTCAAACTTCTCCAGCCCACCCTGCAATGCCGCCCTATCGCTAACTACCATTGGTGCCACTACACTTACTGATTGTCATGATCTCCTTATTGTGTCAACATGTTAAGCTCCTGCAGCCTGAAGCATGCGAGTGTGCCGTCGCCTGGCCCGCCCTGTAATTAACACGTCTCTGACATGTCTGCGACTGACTTGCCTGCTGTCTGGTTCGGAGCTATTTCTGGCATGGCTGAAGGTGTCGGGCTTTGTGCACTGACATCAGGAATGCCCTCGGGCAAGAAACAAGGTAAGGCGTCTCTGCAGAACTAGCTGTGATCCGTCTGTTTGCTCGGCGGTAAAGCTCTGTTTGCACTGTCTCTCAGGCCTCTGCCCTTGCCCTTTGTGCTTCTGCATGCACCACTGATACTGACTGTTGACTGTCCTCAACCCCTGTCAGCACGTCTGTCAGCCTTCATAGGAGAGTACATAAACGGTGTGTGCTCGAATGGTTGATAGAGCAGTGTAATCAAAATGTAATTCTTTTCATCACTTTTCACCACTTATCCACACTGACAAGGTGATGTTTATTCAGGCATGGTGCTAATTTAGTAAAAATAACTGAGTGGTATACACTGAACTGCCACTTTATTAGGTATGCCATGCTAGTAAAAGGTTGGACCCCTTTTTGCCTTAAGAACAGCCTTAATTCTTCATGGCATACGTTCGACAAGGTGTTGGAAACATTCCTCAGAGATTTTGTTTATTTATTTGAGTACTGTTGTCTTTCTATCATCTCGAACCAGTCTGCCCATTCTCCTCTGACCTCTCACATCAACAAGGCATTTTTGTCCACACAACTGACCGCTCACTGGATATTTTCTCTTTTTCTGATCATTCTCTGTAAACCCTAGAGATGGCTGTGCGTGAAAATCAGCAGTTTTTGAAATACTCAGACCAGCCCGTCTGGCACCAACAACCATGCCACGTTCAAAGTCACTTAAATCACCATTCTCCTCCATTCTGATGCTCGGCCTGCACTTCAGCAAGTTGTCTTGAGCACCTCTACATGCCTAAATGCATTGAGTTGCGGCCATGTGGTTGGCTGATTAGCTATTTGTGTTAACAAGCAACTGAAGTGAGTGTATATTTGTGCAGCAAAAAACTAAAGACACTTTTTGTCTTTTTGTAGTTACAGCAGTACAGTGAAATTTATTGTGGGTGTATGTGTAATTACCACCTTGATATGCTACATTATTTCCAATAATAAGAATCTTGGGAATTTCAGTGTAAAATGGGTAGATTGTCTGGGTGCTTACTTCACCTTTACCCAGCATAATTACCTAGCACTGTTGGAGATTGTTTTCCATATGCGTCAAATACATTCCTGGAATCTGTTGGGCATTTCAGTGTAATTTAGCTAGACTAGCTTGACACTGACCATCACATTGCCAAAAATAATGACCTAGCACCTAGAATAAATACCCAGAACTTAGGGGAGTGTAAAAGAAAGCATTACCCATATTGTAATATATTCAAGTGTAGTTATGGTTTTCAATTGAGACATTAACAAAGTCATTTTGCCTAGCTGCAGTATGTAGTAACCAACTGTTATGACATACAGTATAGCATGAAATAATCAGCCATGGTCCAGCCTAGCAATGAGATTACAGTGAGATTAGGCTTCACGACCAATGTGCCTCAAACTGTATACAAACTTGGTAACCAGGAGTTTCCTGGCAACGCGGTGTGTAAACAGATTGCAGGACAAGCCTGTGCATGACCCTCATATGAGGACAGCAAACGGCCACAGAAAGGACCTATTATTAGACAGCTCCCCAGTGACATGAGCATGGAAGCAGCGGTTGAGGTCCCTGCACTTTTAAGATGCTGCTGAGTGTTCTCTGCTGATGCATTTCCTGAGGAAGAACAACACGACTGAACTGTATCCAAAACACACAGTGTATGGATTCTCTTCAATACATTGTTGTGGAGCCGTGGACATGACCTGAGCGCTTAAAGTTGTTAGAGCTGTTTCGGTACACTCTTTCTCTGTTTGGGTGTGCACTTTAACAAAGTCTGTGTGCATGTGCATTTTGAGAGGTTGTACTGCAAATAATTCATTTCAGAACTAGTAAACATTTTGCTTACATTTATTTATCCTTTTTAAATGAGTTTATCATTAACAAAGTCACTTTGTTCAGATACATTATTGCAGTAGATTAGTACGGCATTATAGCCATATATTACCATAGCCACTGTCCACTATTAGGCAGCATGTAGGATTCTGTATTATTATTGTTTTATTATCAGTAGTCGTTTCGTTATTAAGGTGGTGACAAGTTTCGTTTTGAAGATTTTCGCTGGAACTGGACACAGCAATGACACCCACTGTTTATGGTGCCATTAAAACATTTTTCAGCTCCAGGCGCTTGCGTGATGTGACTTCGACTAATGTTCGTGCGAAGGGTGTCCTGTGTCACTGTCTGAGACAGTTGACGGCTGTGTGGGATGGGGGGGAGGGGATGGCTGAGCGAGAGAACACTGAAAGAGGGAAATTAAAAAAATGAGGAAGAGAAAGAGGCGGGAGCGAGGGCTCTCACAGCTGTTGTTCTGCTGTGCTTCCTCTGATAGTGGACTTGGCTGTACTCCCAGTTCTTTAGGTAAACTGTAGAAAACACAATCACCTTGGAAGAGTTTTTAAAAGGAAAAAATGGTGCCAATGAACAAGACAAGGCAGCAGCACTAAGAAGATATCAGGTGTAACAAAGGGCGCGGCTTTTTCCTGTGTTTTAATATTTTTTTTTCACAGCGATTTCACCATCAGTGGACCATTAAGGCCTTGTTTTGTGAACTTCATGTCTGGTTGGCAGTTGAGATTGAAAATAACATGTGATTTTGCGAGGAACCAACTTCCTGAACAAACTGGATCTCTAAAAATGCCTTGATTGTCATTGAATGATTGAAAGGTTTTGGTTTTGGTTTTTTCCCCCTTTTTTCCGTATTACTAAAACTATTTGATAAGTCTACCACTTGTACTCATAGTCAGTGATGTATCTAGGACCTTCAGAAGACCCAGAGTGGAAGTGGTCCTATCAATTGTAAATCAGACTATGATTCCACTGTCAGTTCTTACTGATACTGGTGTGTAATCTGACACATTAGGCCTTCAGTTCAGTTCCTGAAAGCCTGACAAATCGGGGGGCTTGCCTTTTTTAATTCTGAAGAAATCATTAGGCTTTCTATGAAGGCCCAGTGTTTTCCACATAAATATAATATAAGCATCAATGCAATTATGGCCTAAAACGTCAAATTTATTTTTGTGTGGGAATCAATCATGCAAATTCAATGTGTTCTCCTTTCATTCAGAGTGGATTGCATAGGCGTCACTAATGTCATTTCTGGAGCATTTTAAGGATGAAGCATTTATAATTTATCCTTTATCCTTTTCACATGTATGCATGAGGCCCATGTTGATTCTCATATTAAGCTGTCACCGGTCACATGAATGAACATGCTGACACATGGAAAATCATTAGCCTCTTATCAGTGGATCATCTTATGGAGCAGACTTTAATTCTTTAATCTGTTCATCACACATTACCCTTCACAAGAATCGTGCTGGCGCAGGATGGCCAAAGCGAGGAACTTACTCTGGAATACTACTCCCATTCTGCAATTGCCATTGCCCATGGCTCTCCTCGTAGCCATGGTGACGGCCATAAGATAAGACCTTCTAGAATTTCAGTTCACTTCTAGCGACACATCCAAAGGCATTTGTCCAGACTCAGAAGGAGCTAATAAGCACAAGGGTATTTAATGGCCTAGACATGATATGCATTACAAGACTTTGATCAATTGGCTGCATTCAAAACACTTAACACGAGCACCATCGTGAAACTGATGCACCACTTCAGGGCTTGATTGAGATGAAAGGCAAAATTGAAAGCGGTCTCTAGAGAGCATGCCAGTAAACACAAGCTTGAAGGCCTTTAACAAACCCACATAATGTTTTTTCTAAGCAAAGAATCAGGCAGCTATTGAAGCAAACAGTGTTTGGCAAAGCTTAAAAGATCCAAAGTGTGAAATCCATTTAATTCAATGTCATGTCAAGCACTAGCTAAAAGAACGACCATTATCACAGCTGTGTCCTTAACACTTGCTCTTATTGCTGTCACCTGTTTTTTTATGTAAAGTGTCTACTTGGACCATTAATCTAATCAATAGCAGGTAGAAATACAATAAACATAAAACTCTCTTTGTATTATATTAGATTCCACTTACTTACTGAGGCATTTCTATTATATGTGCCCTTTCTTTCTGTTTTAGGTGTGATGTTAGTTTGAATGGGGAAATAAAGTATAAGTAAGATGATACCATCAGACAGATCCAATAACATGAGTTTTTTTTTCCATCTCTCTATATTCAGCACGAAAGTAGTCAAAGCCAACAACATACTAGACCTAATACATGAAAATATGTTGTTGCACTGCACGTCTTGGCTTTCCAAAGCCACTGATAAAAGCTAAAAATGTGAAAAAACTCCATTTCTGTTGTGTTGATTTGCATTGTATGGAGCTAAAAGTGGTGAATTGGCTCACTGACTCTTGAAAGTGAATATTAGTTATTATTAAATGTTCTCAGTATCTGAATGTTTCACTAATCTAAACATGACTGTGAACTTGGACCTGACTTCACTATGTTCACCTCAGTGCTTTAAATCTGAAGGAGAATACGCACTTCTTGTCGAGACGGCAGACTACAGGTAATTATGAGAATGCACACTCCTCAGAATGTCTTTCTTTCCTGGAACATGTGTTTTTGTAGCAATTCTGTGGGATTACAAAGCACATTGTACTCTTGGAGTGTTAAAACAGGAACTCCTTAGGCCATACTATGTATGGAGCACAGCCATACATTATGAACAGGAACAAAGACTTCCTCAATTACAAATTTCCATGATCTTATTTTACCCAAACCCAGTACCCACCCTGGGCCAACGAGTGGACAGCTTCCTTCCACTCTCAGTTTTTTTTATTTTCTTTCTCAGACTTTCCAGAAGTCTGAGATGGACATACATGCATGGACCTGTATGTAGGCCAACACTTCAGTTCGCTACTGTTGTAGCTTCCAAATATTTCAATTTCATAGCAGTTACCCTGATAAATTAACATTGTTTGGTTATAATATTTAAAATGAATTAAGTTATAGAATTATGAAGTTACTTATGTTTACATTCATTTAAATTCCATATAGACAGGTTTGAGTCTGAGGATGGTTGTCTATCAAATTCAAATCATAGTAAAATATCCAGATGTCAATTCATGTGAGTCTAAATCTCGAGTCTCAGAGGTGTCAAGTGCCTAGTCTCATCATTTGCTGCAGATGTGGTACTGTATAAAAGTAAACCCAAACTAAAAAAAAAACACAGTCAGCTCCAGAAGCTGTTAGTGTCATCAAGTTTGATACAGCTTCAAATGACAAGCCATTCAGTATTAAAAAACCGTCAGTCTGAATAAAATGCAATGTTTGAATGAAGCTTGTATGGATTATCTAGTTGAAGGAATTTAATCTGTAATGTACTAAAACAATGAGCTATGAGTGAGAAATAATTCAAATAAAATATGACGTGCTTCTGTAATCTCCAGCAAAAACTGCAACTTTAAATGGTTCAGGAGTTAACTGCCCATAACCAAGTTGCTAATTTCAACAAATAAGATGTATATGTATATGGTTGGTCTCAGAAAAAGGCCAGAGCTAAGCGTGCTAGCCTGAAAGAAAACTGTTCAGTGCTTTATACAGGGTAGTAAGCATCAGCAGTTTCACATTCCAGTCTTAAGTCTTTCAGGTTCCTTGGCAGAGCTTAAGCTGGACTCTTAAGCAGTGTTCTGTGTACCAGACCTAGCTGCTCTGTTGATTCATTTGCCTAACTATTAGCATTTGCTGCCGTGTCAGCAAACAGGCTGTCCCACATTGCTATTTTACTCTATGACATCTCGGTGGAAAGAATGCTGCCACAAACTAATTAAATTGAGTCAGCAATTAGTCCTTATATCATAGCAGTGGAACTAGTACATGCAAATGTGGTAGCGCTCCATGCTAACGCCAGCCATGTACCTCTGGCAACAATACGTAGAGGCAGAAGGTCAGGCAGGATACATCTTGCCTGTACTTTTGGCACATTTAGCCTGCTTTTCACCTGGGCCAATGCCAAAGACAATCACAGCATCTGAGAACTTGGCAGAGGGCGCTCTTTCGACAGCAGGCTGGACTGAAACGATCCCAAACGACGAGCCTCAAAGTGTTGTTTTTCTTTCTGAATCTGGCTTTCACTGGGCAAACAACCCCATACGGACTTTTTAAAAGGCCGAATGTCTCATGTTGACTAATCTTGAGAGGCAGAGAAAATTACATGCAAATAAAAAATAATAATAATTTAACATGTAATAATATGTGAAAGGGGAGAAGGCAGTTGGCACAGACATGAAACAAGGTGTTTCCAGGACAGGCTGATTGTTTCCTGTAAAGCCATAGGAAGGTTGCCTAACTATTGCCTTCGGTTTCTCATTGCCCTCGCACTCATTCTCCCACAGCTGCAGTAATCGCAATAGGAGAACTGGCTGTGAAGGGAAGGACAAATTGTTAAATGTCCACAACAGCGTGCATTACTGAAGACGGCAAGGCAACTTAAGCAAATCATTTTTAAGTACAGCAATCGTGACTGTGAGTTTGTAAAAGTATTAAACAGGAGTTTGCCTCATTTCTTTGAAGAAGGCTTTAGATGCTAAATGTTGGAACATTGCTGTGAGAGATAGGTTGCATTCAGACACTAGCAATGAGGCATTTATGTGTGTCCAATATGAGAATAATATATTCCTGGCTGCCACTTTACAGTGGGGTTGTCTGTTTTGTGTTGTTTGTAGTATGTTTGTGATTAGTCTTGTTTTGAACTTTCACTGC
Organism: Pygocentrus nattereri; assembly: GCF_015220715.1. Lineage (NCBI taxonomy): Eukaryota > Metazoa > Chordata > Actinopteri > Characiformes > Serrasalmidae > Pygocentrus > Pygocentrus nattereri. The sequence continues at coordinate 15,317,409 of NC_051218.1, forward strand.
TGGCCTGAGAATTCTGCGCATTGCAGTAGCAGACTTTGACTGGGCCATGAGCCGGGGACATCTAACCATGACAGCAGAGTTTGTCTAGGCTACAAACCGGAGACTTCTTCTGGACATTTATTGTATGTTAAGCCTTTTAAAACCTTATGTCCCCTAAGCACACTCAAAAAACAAGCCAAGGCTGTTTGACTTACAAACTGAAAATATGTTGACATTGATTAACGTTGGTATGTGCAGAATATACTCTGTTTGACTGAGTGGAAATATGTGGTATATTAAGTTTAAATTATATGAGCGTAATGTTGGGTGTAAATCAGTCCACTCCTGTGTTTTCTGAAGCAACATCATTTACGAAATTACCGAAGGAAGGTCTGTGTCACAGCAACACTATGTAACAGTTACTCAACTGAGTTTGTTCTCCAAACTAAGCTGAAGGCATAGTCTTTCTGTCTCCATCTTGTCATGTGATGCCTTGAGAAATGTTACTCTGTTTTTCTGCACACATGGCAAAGGTGTTTTACTGCAACAGGGCTGATTTCTGAATGCTATCGAAACCGTTGTGTAAGATAAGGTGGGTGGTGCTTGTGCAGTTTCTTAACTCTCTGATTAAAATCAGAACATAAAGTTACAGACAGCATGCCAGAATTATTGCCTAATGTTTTATTTGTACACACACTTGAAGTTCGTTCACCCAAACTCAGCATGTTAAACAAATAAGGCTGCTTTTATTAGCCAATCCTAAAATAATTGACAGTCTGGAACAGCAGACAAATTATCATTGATAGTGAACTAGGACTAAACCATACACTGAAGAAAATCACAGTCGTTTTGCAGCCGTTACATGAGAGTGGTGTTTTAAGAAACTCCTATAATTACCCATCAAAGGCCAAGAAACCAAAACAGAGAGTTTAGAGATGTTTTTTTTCCAAGAGGAGGAGTTGTTTTGGAGAGAAAGAATCCACTGCATACTTACATGGCATTCTCAATTTACAGCAGCCAGTGCACGCACAATGACCTGCACATCAGCGTAAGGTAACGTAAGCCAGTAGGAGCCTACTATTTCAGTGGTATGCAGTGGGAATACAAACTGTTAGGCAAGTGCGTGTGTAGGGGCATGGTCCTCCAGCTGCCAAAGGACAAGCCTGTGGAGAAGCATTATTTGGAGCTCTCTGGCGTAACAAAGGATGAGCTGTGATGGCTGAGTGATTCACTTTTTCCCGTGGGATACGCAGGCAGGGACGCAATGTTCTGAGCCATTCAGGCCAAGCCCGTGAGTGGCCAGGACTTGTCGGGTTAATCTTATATAGCAGTGTAAACATGGTACCAATAGGCCTTTGACTGCAGCAAGACTACTCTGGGTGCAACTAAAGGGTACCTTTCGCATTCATGGCTAAATTCACTCTTCATTCTGTGCTGGTTTGTGTCTAGTTAGACTTAAAGGGGCACCCTGGCCAAATGAAACATTTACATCTGTTGTAAACATGCCTCCATGGTTCCTACAGTAGTGCCATAATTGTCCTGAGAGTGAAATTTTCCAGTTGAAATACAAAGAAAAACTCCTTCAGATGAAGTATCAAGAAATCAATAATTCTGTCAAGTTGATTTAATTGCATTAATATTACATAACATGCTCCAAAACATAGGAAATGCTCAGCCAGAACAGCTGTGCATGCATGTGTAACAATGCTGCAATGCACTGTGAGGCAATTAAAGGTGGCAATTTAAATGCATCAATTTTTAGAATCTATTACAATCAATTATAATTATGTTCATTAAGGTATATGGTCATATTTCTTTGGTCAAAATAAAACTCATAGGTTTTCACATTTGTGTATTGAATGCATCTTAAAGCATAATTCTGAATCATACCACAAGAATTCAATACAAGAATAGAGACTGATCCAGTGAATCAATCAAATCTATTCATTTTGGATATTTTTCACCTCTACATGTTAATTCATGATGCAAACAAAAGTTTCAATGGACTTACTTTTCAAATAAATTTAAAACAATGTACATGTTATTATTGTCTTTTTTGTGCAGTTCAGTGGTACATTAGCCATGTTTATAATGTCAGAAAGCCTTTCTCAGTGCTAGTGTCTAGGTCATGGTGAACAAACCCTGATTGCATGAGTCAGCCCAGGCTTGCAGACTGCATAAGTGTGATATGGCACTGATGGAGGATAACTGCTGCTGACAGGCCATTGCATTATCTTAATTGATGCCATTGCCTGTGTGTGAGTAGATAAGACAAATGTGGGCCGGCACCTCGCCACAGGCCAGCGCTCGGCAACCTCGCCCGCCACGTCTTATGCGTCTTATACTTGGTTGGTAACCACTCCAAATGTGGTGGTAGCTACAAACAATGTAGACAAACAGCAGAGGAAAAAGTGGTAATAAATAGGTGGCACTACATAGGGGGGGCGGGTGTGTGCGTAGCTCCTTGAAAGTTCATTTAAACCCCATTTGTCTGCCTAATCGGTCTGATTCTGTCAGAGGCTTCACAATATTGATTTATATTACAAGTGAAGGTAGCTGAACAAAGATTTTCCTGATTGTTGGACATGGCAGGGTTTTGGCCTTTTTAGGACATTGTGCCAGGTCTGAAAGCATAGGTGAGCTATTTCAGTCCATGGCTGCGGCTGCCAGGGGCCATTGAGGTCATGACGAAGAATGTCTTGGATAAAGGTGAACTCCCTCTGGTCCACAAATCTTCTGAACCAAGTACTTGCACTTGTTGACTTTCTGGCTTTACAACTTCATGAATTGCGCACATTCTGAAGTTAGCACAGTAGAGTCAAGGTAGAAGATTTCATGAAATGAGACTGCCCAATTTTTCTTACAAGCTCAATTACACTAGATTAGGGATTCCTGCATGTCCAGGATCAAATATTATCATGGCTGGCTTGGCAATCCCTTGAGCATGATCAGTCCTCCACTGTCTGTGTGATACAAATCTCTGAAGCCACCCAAAAAGGAGTCTCTGTTTTATCTATTCAGAAAGCCATGACCCCAATGTGTTTCACAAGCTACCCAGTGCTATTTCCACTGGCCAGCATTGCTCTGACCTGTACACTAATTCTCCAGCTTTGGATGAGCTTCATGGGTCTGTTTTGTTCTTCATTGAACGACATAGCTTTTTCTCTCTGAGAACATTTTGTCCTGCAAAGAAAAATGTCATTCTGCTCTTTTACTCCTTTTTTCACAGAAAAGCCCTTAAGCAGTTTTTGTTTTAAACGCATTGTATGACTCATAAGTGCTGGTGAATTGTGCTGTGATTAGTCAGTGCCTACACTTTACCAAAGGTTGGGTCTACCGATGAAACCAAGTTTAGCTTGACTATATTCGTTCAGGTGTTTTGGGTGTTCCTGTGAATACCATTGCTGGGTGTGCCTTGCAGACAGTGGCTTTCAGAGCCTGAAGCCCTGCCTCTGTGAACAGGAGCACCTTATACTGGGCAACAAAAGCCTCAGCTGGCCCCCTGCCCCTGGCTCCCCGTAAGCCCTCCACTGACCTAGTCATAACAATGCTGCTATTCAGCTGCTCAATTAAAATGATATCATACACCTCTGTCCATGATTGTCCGATTGTGACAGCTCAACTGAAGCTATTTCGCATCCAGACCCAATGACCCCTTGGCCCATTATGAGTAAGACATTATGTTCCTGCTGAGTTGTATCACAATCACTATTATGAAAGTAAATTATATCCAATCAGCAATTTTTCTGAGACAAAGCGAATTAAATTCATCCTTTTAAATGACCTACTCTCTTAGAACCCCACTGGTAGACACCAAGGGTGTTAGACCAACACCTTTTAACTGCAATCATCTGATTCAGCTAATTATATCCACTAATATTATACCTGTCAAATTGGGTATTGAATTTGTGGCTGCAAGAAACATTTGTGAAATATGTGGGGCCCCAGACAATAGGCAATTAATTCTGGCATTGGGTCTGCCTCATCAACTCATTTATCATCTTTAAGTTAGCTTTTTTAAGGCTTAGCATGAACCACAATCCATTACTTTCAGCACACAGATTTTCTAACAAATATTGCAGTAGGATATTATAGCTACCCAGTTTATAGGATGAACACATTCATATGAAAATTTAATGATTACACCTAGTGCCAAGCTTTTTTGTTGCTAGTTTCATATGAAACTCTGCTTTTTTAAATTTCTACACACTCTTCATGAAATCATATTGGATGTCCTCAAGTTATGAGGAGCTTTTCTCAGACCATTACATTTCCTCAGAGGAAGGATCACCCTGAGTCAGTGCTTCTGTTCATACAGTGCCTCTGACTCACTTGACTTTTAGGGATTTTACCCAGAACTCCTTACTTCTATTGACACAGATGGGAGCAGCCTCCATGACTTGTGAAAACGTATTCAGCTGATCTCCTTCCAAGAGGTGGCCACCTCATTCAAATAGACCATAGAGTCTGAGGTAGGAGGGAGTTTATTCTCAAAGGATCCAGGGTTTGGGATCCTCAAAGCCCCTGATTTCCTCCACCCTATCCTGCAGAACTAGGCTTGCTTTTCTCAAAACAACTTTCAAAGGAAAGTTCCTCAGCCAAAACCTCAACCGCCTTCCATGACCCCAGAAGCATTTACGTAACCAGTCTGGCCCATGTTCCTTTCAAGAAATACCCCGCTGACTCCAAAAGAATCCATGAAGATGTGCCTCATTCTTCAGTAATTTCTGCTTTTCAAATGAGCTATTGTAACACTGCTGCTGGCATAAGCACAACTTTAATAACAGGAGCAGCGCTTGCTTTTTTTTTTTGAAGATGAAGAAAGACAACACTGATCGAAAGGGGTTTACACAATCCTATGCTCCAACCCTTGGTGCTGGAAGTTATGAGAAGAAAACAGTGCGCAGTCTCATGTGGGAGAAATTAGCCTTTTACGCCCTCATCCACAGTGTTCCCGCTCCTCTTTCCACATGTGATGTCTGGGATGCCTCCTATTACTGCACACCACTCCCTCCCATACACTGGAGACAGAGCATAGGTCCCCAAGAGTGCCACCATGCTGCTGTTGTTTTTGCTTTGTTTGTGTTGTAGACACGACTAAGCGCGTGCTGTTTTTGTTCAGTCCATGCTGTAGACACGTCTACGTCTGAGCCGTTTATCTTTGTGTGCCAGTGGCCGTGTGTTTCTCTTCACAGCTGCCGCTGCTTAATGCTTGCTGCTGCCTTCTAAACTGCTGTAATAGGCCTTCAATATTCTATATTGAATATAACAGCCAAGCTCACACTTGAGGCGGAGGCTGGAGAACAAAATGTTCTGCCCAGTGGTTGGGCCTGGGCTGTGTTTGTCAGGCAAATACTTTGGTCAGTATAGAGAGAGTGTTGGCAAGGCTGAAGGGCAGCTTTTTCAACAGTTCAGTGCCACACGTTTTTATCTCAAACTGACCTCGGTTCGTAAAGGTGACAGCACTGCTATCTGCAAGCTGCAATCTGCTTCTCGTGATAGATGATAAATAGAGGTTATTAGGCTTTAGAATGTGCTGATTAATGACTTATATCAGCAATTACCTTTTCAGAGATTATGTTTGCTAACATGGGGTCAAAATTAGTGCTGACCTATAACCTGAGTGAGTGTGATAGATCTGCATGCATCGATTTCATGCTCATGCAAAGGCTTTAGCTTTAACCCTGTCCTACACATGGCACGCACAGTAATATGCATCTGCAGATTCAAGTGATATTTCATGTCAACAACTGCATCCAGAGCTAATCCTCAAAGAGGCTACTGGATCATGAAGGCAACACAAAAGCTACAGTTCATGTATAGTATTCTGCACTGCAGAGCACTGCAAATGCAATGGTAGCACCGTATATGTCCTATCAAAATCTCTTCTAAGATGACTTTTAACACATTAAATAAACTCTTCCGGCTTTTTTTTCTTTCATGGCAAAAAGGTCACAAAGTTCTTTTGTGCACAGCCCAGCAGAACGGAGGTGCTCCTGCCAAAAAACAGTTACTCCCTGTCCTCAAATCTATTAAAGACACACCTCTTTTATCTCAGCCAAATCAATAACACTGTATTCACAAAAATATTCAGGGTTTCAGTCCTGAAAAAAAATACAGAGACCAATTAGGTCTACTAGGAGTGAATTTCTCTGCTGAATTTTTCTGGAGCGAATGACGAATAAACTTATGAAATATTATGTAAGGAGGATGAAGAGGAAAAAACATATCACTCCTCGTAAAGCAGAGAATATCCGTGTTTGAAATGTGCTGGACTGTTGAGCACAATTGCCTTTCCGGTCATAGAGAGACGAAAAGCGCTGGGATATTTATTAACAGTGGCTGTTTGATAGTTTTTCTAGGAAAGACTACTGAAGCATGGTGGGTGTGATAGAAACACAAATGACTTTTGCTTGTGAAAGGAGACTGTGAAATCTGCTCATGATCTTAAGCGCCATTGTTTGGACACATACCTTCTGTTGCTGTGCATAACATCAATAATTCTGCTCATAAAACCAAAATCGATAATCCAACCTCGCCTGTGTCCTTTCAAAGCCACATATAAAATACAGGCAGGATACCAAGATAATGTGGATTAAATATTAACTGTACCACCATGGTCCTAATATATATTTTAAGCAAAATGACATCTTCTAATGCAATAAAGCAACGAGAGCCCCAGAGATGGACAATGAACTTGCAGCCTTTTTATCACTGATCTACTTAGAGCTATAAAAATACCAACCATAAAAAGATTCCAGTGAAGGTGGTATTAATGATGTGTTGATAACACTGTGTCTGTTGAGCTGTGGTTTATTTTGTTTATATTGCAGATATATATATGGATTTATATATATGGAGTTTATATTGCAGATATTTGCCCATTCGTACCACCAGGGTCCAGGAAAGAGTATGGGCAGATAAAATCACTACCACTGTTACCCACAGTACCAGTGCTAGCACTTAGTATTCAATGTATCTTTCAACAAATTTGTGCTTGCTTCAGTTTTGCTTATGTCACTGGGATCTAGCTCCAGGTTTACTAATATTGTGTTTAGCCAGATAGTAATGAAGTTCCCATCAGTTATGATGCAATTTCTCTAGTGTTCATTGTAATCAGTCTTTCTGTTTACATAACATTCAAAAGCAACTAAGCAAAATGTTGCAGAATGTCTGACTTCACAGTTCCAGTGTTGATGCCATGGTCATTATCAGGCCCTGAATTGGCATCTTAAGATAGTCTCTTCGCGTACAAAGGTGTTCATGACATCAAATCAGAGAGTTAACAGAGACCATGGAACAAAAATGGGCTTTTTATGACTTTATGACCTGCTTGACGTCTCTCAAGTATACATGTGCCATAAATGGTTTTTTCAGGTTGACATTAAAGCACAGATTATCAGATATATAGATTTCAGAGGGTACTGTGTAACGAGAGCACCATTAGCATCATTATCATCCTGCCAGAATCTTCTACACTGTTAAACTTCAGGTTCTTTTATGGATCTTGGCTTGTACCGTACAATTCTATTAACAACCTATACCTGATGTAGAAGCTTTACATTAAGTGGACGTTCTTTAAACTTTGAAAAGAACTTTAAAAGATTTGGCTGGTCACATGTCATTTGCAAACAGCAGTGATTCTCAGGTAGTCCCAGAGAGTTCCCAGATGCTCAATCCCAACTCCCAACACATAGCAAAATGTGCACCATCTTGGGTTCACTGAAAACCAGTTGTTTATCCACTGAAAGGTTCTTTAAGAAGACAAAGGTGATTTTTCTACAGCATTGTTCCAAAGGCAGCTTCATCTTTAAGAATGTACTCCTCACCTGGCTTCATCTGACTAATTCTTCACATGTGGAACTGCCCCTCCAGACTAAACATGTCAAACTGTATCACATTTTACAAGCTGTGCTTGTGTGCATGGATGTTTTCATGGAAAAAAAAAAATCATTCTTGGTTTGATCCTGAATTGCAAACAGGTGCCAAATCCTCACGGGCAACTGCGTGTAATCTGTTGTTGACAATTTAATCTGTTACAACACGTCAGCATGCATTCATTGTCTGCCAATTGACTTTATGTATACAGTCTGTCAATTATTAGAAGTGGGTTTATGAGCTTCTCAGAGTTTTGGAACCAAGACTTTGCCTATTGAAGGTTGTGAACATGCAAATGTCAGATGTTGGAATTGTTGCTTCATGCAGACATTAAGACTGGAATGTAAATAGAGCATACTTTTTAAGTGAAGAATACTTTGCAATTTCTCTCTTCTAAAATACTGAAGTCTAAGAGAAGAGTGCCATTAAAGCATAACCTTGCTTTCAGGGCATTAATCTGTGTTCCTAGTGTTAACTCTGGTGCATAACACACATCCTGTCAGGAAATGAGCAGTAATTAAACTTCCCCCAGGAATTCTGCCCCCATGGGCTAGGTGACACACTTTATATCAAGGTCTTTGGATAAACTTGATTGATTGAGTTCAACACTGTGATTGGTGTATTGTGCATGGGAGTCTACAATAAAGGGATTAGACAGTGTGCATGGAATGCAAAGCTACATGTCAGTGGCGGTTTAGACAACAGTGTACATTTGCATTCTTCAAATAGATGGAATGGTTTGTCCGTGGATTTCTCTGTGTGAGTGGAAGTTGCGAGGCATTTTACTTAAATTAATAGTTAAATTTACTTGATTCATAGGTTCACATCATTTCCAAATACATTGCATCAAGAATGTTTTGTGTTTCTTTTTCATTAATTTTGTTGATGTAATATATCTGAATCAAATTCAGTGCATTACATTCCTCAGTGCAACAAAGTTAAAGGCCTTATAAATTCCATCGGTTTGAGAAATCCATAAAGTAATGTGCATGTTCAGAAAATGTGCTAGCAAGAGCTGCTGACAACTTTTCTATCTAGGAAGTTCAATCCATTACTTTCTTCAATACATTGTCAGTTTACACCCAAAGTTCTCTTAAGCCCTCAAACTAAGCGAGAAAGCAAATCACTTGAAGCATTCCATTCATGGATTGAGAAATCTATGCTATGAGTTACTTAGCAGGTCTAATTACTGAATATCTGTGTTAGCTTGTGCTTACAGTCTTATTGATATGAGATTATGGATTTAGTTGAAAGAAAACTGTGGTACAATAGAAATATTGAAATAAAACACTAACTCTCACAATAATGCTTAACCTCTTAAACTCTAAAGACATCTTGGTAGGTCCAGATCGATTCATACTTGTTTCATAATATTTCCTGAATAATTCACAGAACCTTCCAGACAATAAGCCTTAAGATTAAGAGCCTAGTTTCTAGAGGGAAGTTTCTGGCACAATAAGGTCAGAAGTTTTCCAGAACTGTTGTGTAAGAATGGTGTACCTGTGGAAGAAGAGGAGGATAGACAGCATGGTCTGGTCAATGTTGCTGTTGCAGATGCCCTCGTTGAGCAGGTAGCAGGGGTCCCGGACCACCGATTCCAGCGAGTCCTGCCTCATGATGTTGTTGAGCTTGTCTGTGTTGAGGTTGTGGAAAAGTAGCTGGTCGCGGAGCTGCCTGAAGTGGTTGACGGAGGTGGGGCTGCCCAGGCTGGCGTGGCCAGGACGTCCTGGCTCGGGCTCGCAGCCGTTGGCCAGGTCCAGGCAGCAGCTGCAGCAGTCCAAGCCGATGGGCGAGCGGCACTCCTCGTCCGACATTGTGACAGGTAGAGGTCCTCTCACAAAGTCACACTCACGACGCGCACAGCCAGCAGGCAGTGCTGACAGCAGCCTCTTCTTCAGATGAGTTTCTCCAGCAAAGCGTGCATGTAGACCTCCTCGAGCGGCTGCCTCGCAGGTGCTCTTGTTGGAGTCCCAGGTGGTGAGGTGAAAGATGTGTATGCGTGTGATTCTTCCCTGAGAGTGACAGCGGCTGGTGTGTGCGCAAGTAAGACTGTTTGAGAGTATGTGAGCCACGCTGCTTTTGTGTGCAGGGGGGCAGGCGATTCAGCAGGAGCGTGCTTGAAAGCAAAACCAGAAGCTGCTTAGCTTTTTTTTTCCTCCCTCCTCCCTCCTCCCTCCTCCCTCCTCCGCCTCCTCCTCTCCTCACCCTGCACTTTTCCCTGCCCCTGTGCGTGAGGACAGAGAGAGACGGAGGGTGGGGAAACCCCTGTGATTGGTAAGAGATTTCGCTCAGCACACACATGCAGCTCCTCCCTTATGCACTCACACACACTCACTCTTGAGCTCCACATCACAAGTAGGGGAGGAACCAAGTCAGACAGAGAAAAAAAAAAACAAGAAATGAGGCAAAACCATGCTTCTCTACATGCTTACGTGAAATATATAGCCTCAATTTTGTATAGCCAAAATATATAGTCTTGGCACCCATATATATATATATATATGTGTGTGTGTGTGTGTGTGTGTGTGTGTGTGTGTGTGTATGTGTATGTGTGTGTTTAGAATAAGAAAAAGAATGTGTGTTTGTTATTATTTCTTGTTATTAATTTGATGATGTTGTTGATGTTGCTGCAGTCATTACTGTCATTATCATCATCATCAACTCTAAAACTGTTACATCAAGTATTTCATGCTTTGCCAACAATGTATTTTAGACAGTCATGTCAATAAAATTACTGTGAATTGAATTAAGTGTGAGTGTGAGACAGACAGAGAGAGAGAGAGAGAGAGAGAGAGAATCAGATAGAGAGAGAGAGAGAGAGAGAAAAGAGAGACAGAGAGATGCTAAAAGACAGAGAAAAAATACAGTCAGGGAGAAAAGCAAAGAATAGAGTGAGAGACAGAGCGAGAGAATAGAGAGAAACAGAGAGACAGAGATGGGGAATAAGAGCGATTGAGATGGAAACAGAAGGAAAGAAAAGCGAAAAAAAGAGAGACATACAAACAGACAGCGGGAGGGGGGGGGATCCACCCATCCAAACACACACACACACGCGCACACACACACACACACACACGTATACACACACACACACACACTGTAACACAGGCACGCACTCAGACAGGCAAAGATGCTGCTTCCTTTCTGTTTATTACACTCCATTAAACACAAATGCATGTATCTGTCTCTCTCTCGCTCTCTCTCTCTCTCTCTCTCTCTCTCTCTCTCTCTCTCACTGCTTTGTTTATAGCTGGTTATGAAAGCATCTTGGCTATGTGTCTCCATTCCCGCCTCAATTGTTGACTTGTACAGCAACTTGCAAGTAATGTTCCATGACCACTGATTCAGCCTAAGCGCACCGTTCTAGAACCGCTGTGTAATTACAGACTGAACGTTCTGTCTCTGTGCATGTGTGTGTTTGTCCGTATGCATGTGTGTGTTTGTCCGCATGCATGCTAGCTCTCCAGACAGACAGCTATGTAATGCCTGTGGAAAGAATACAGGAATGTCTGTGTAAAGTCCACCTGGATTGTTTTGCATTGAACTTATGCACCTAGGTTGTGTTCTGTGGGTGTAGTCCATATTTCACTTCAGAATGTATTCTCTGTGGAGGGATATGTAGGGCGCCCCCCCCATATCAGACAGATAGAGCGCATTGATTGTGCAAACAGGGTCGCTGTTGTTTTTCTTTCATGAGATAGAGACTTGCTGTGGTTTTGCCTTGACATTGCATGCAAAAGTCAAGAGACTGCCACAGACCACATGACCACAAAAACATCGACTTATATATCAGTTCCCCCAATAAAATGCACAAAAATGTAAGTATGATGTTGAAGCATGAAAACTGACCTTTAAGGTGAAGTTTCCTGTTTTGTGCAGAAAGAAGCAGTTCTCATAAACACTCAGGCCTGTTTGATATGTGCAGAGACAGATCTGCTGTGTTATGTCACTGACCACCAGGCTCACTCAATATCAGTATCTCCAAAGCTGTTGTGACATATGGCACTTGTCATATCAGTGGACTGTAAATCTTTGGCCAGACAGCATTTGCTCACAGTGTTATGTAAAGTGTGTTATGTAAAGTATTTGTCAAATATGTCCAATTTTGCACTCCAGTTCTCCTGCAGCACTCCAATAAAAAAGGTTGGTCAAAGGTTTGGAAATTAAATGGCCATTACACACTTCTGTTTTTTTTAAGAATGACTCAGTCACTTTGCATTATATTCCATGTAGTTACTGAAAACGTATATTAAAAGGCACAAAGCAGCAGAGATGCTGTCATTAATATAGAATAATGGAATTAAATACAAAAAAGGATTTAGGAAATAAATATCAACAACTGAAATGTTACTGAGTAAAAAGCACATTGATTTCACCACAAATGTACTTTATATAGTGGAGTATGTTTGTAAGTGTTTGTAAATTTGTAAGTTGTCATTTAAAAATGAGTTTTACAAATCCATGAAAATTTTGCCAAACTGAGTGAATGTAACTGAACTGAGTGCCCTGCCTTTCACCCAGTGACTGGTGGGATACACTACAGCTCCCCCCGTAGCACAGAAAGATAAGCGGCTTGTGTGTGTGTGTGTGTGCGTGTGTGTGTGTGTGTGTGTGTGTGTGTGTGTGTGTGTGTGTGTGTGTGTGTGTGTGAATGTAAGTTGTTTTCTGGAGACCACTAAGGTGGACAGGTGTACTCAGGAGAGTTATAGGTTTAATGCAGTGAAATTATCACTGCCCCCTGTTGTTTAAGCACAGGAATGACAGGGCGTTACTGAGAACAACAACACCATGATGCAATATATACCTGAGTGTAATCACTTCACCTCTTTTTAATCTGACCAGCCTAAAATATCCATGTATTTACATTCTTATTTACATCTAAAGCTTTTGAGAGAATCCAGAGTAACATACAGATGTGCTGCATTGTCTATTTGCTAAGCTTGTGCAAAGAGCACAGAGCTAAATGATACTTTTAGGTTGAGACACTGCCAAAAACAATAAACAGAGATAGATACACAATACAGAGTGATAATAATCAGTCTTTTATTTGTTTATTCATTCATTTGTGTATTTACTTATTTTGGGTGATTATTTCAAGAGGTTCTTAAACATACATTGTGCACTTAAAAAGTGAAGAGGTCTATACTACTTACTTCCGTTCTTAAGTTATATTTAATATACATAATGGACATTATGGAACTAGACCATAAATATTCTTGATAATCTATGTCCCACAGTATGGTGGGCAGATTGTTTGGGAGTTTTGTTTTAGAGGCTGTCACTCCCTTCACATATATCTCTCACAGTCTTCAGGCCTGAAGGTTATTTATCCATTAAAGTCACCTCCCTTTCCATTGAGTTGTTTCAGCCGGTAATTAAAGAAACATAACTCTGAGTATCTGACAGCAACCTGCCTGTTTGTTCAGCTAGTACTTTGTAGATGGGAATGTTGTATTGCGTTACATTCCATCCCTCACCCATGCCATCGGGCCTTCTCGGCAAACACACTCATCTGACCCAGCCTCTGCATTACCTCAGCCACTCTCACACTTTCATCCAGGCTCTGTTAACATCTGACAGCTCTTCACTAATACTTTGTACATATTGCAACATCCATTTGCTTCTTTTTCTCTTTATGAATAATAGGTTTTGCTATGTGATTTTTAGAATATTTAAACAAAAACATTTAAATATTTGACATGCCACTTATTCACCTTGTTTATTAGCCTCATGAACATGATTTTCATAGTTTTTGGCCACACGTTCTAAAAAAAGTACATCTTTGTTCACTCCCCCAAGTCTTTGTAAAGGGTGGTCAAAATGACCCCTATGCACTCCATGGAGAGTCTTAACTGACCATTATACTTTTTGACAAGTTTTCTCTGAAAGAGTGTTTTATTTCTTGGTGTGCAATGTAATAATGTTAGTTTCAGAAGACATATTTACATGACTTCTACTTTTGTAATCATAGGTTTTATCATAATTTTTCATCTTTGTCAAAATTTTTATTTTGAAGAATATTTCATCATTTGACATGTTTGATTCTTCACAATACAGTCGTTTTAAGCTGGATGCAGTCAATTTTTATTTAATAAATCTTTTTTGTATTTAATGTAATGTTTTTTTAATGTAATGTTTTGTAATACAGTAACTTGGATGTGGTAGTGTAGGGTACATTTTGTTTATTATTACTGTATTTCTGAAACTCCATCCATCCATCCATTATCTTCCGCTTCTCAGGGGTTCGGGTCACGGGGGGCAGCATCCTAAGCAATGAGGCCCAGACCTCCCTTTCCCCAGCCACTTCCACTAGCTCTCCGGGGGGGATTCCGAGGTGCTCCCAGGCCAGCTGGGCAATATAGTCATGCCAGCGTGTCCTGGGTCTTCCCCGGGGTCTCCTCCCAGGTGGACTTGCCTGTAACTCCTCCCAAGGGAGGCATCCAGGAGGCATCCTAACCAGTACCTGAACCACCTCAGCTGGCTCCTCTCGACGTGAAGAAGCAGTGGCTCTACTCCAAGTCCCTCCTGGATGACCGAACATCTCACCCTATCTCTAAGGGAGAGTCCAGACACGCTGCGGAGGAAACTCATTTCGGCCACTTGTATTCGCGATCTTATGCTTTCGGTCATTTCCCAAAGCTCATGACCAGAGGTGAGGGTGGGAATGTAGATCGACCAGTAAATCGAGAGCCTTGCCTTATGGCTCAGCTCTTTCTTTACCACAACAGACCGGTAAAGAGCCCGCATCACTGCTGACCCAGCACCAATCCGCCTGTCAATCTCCCGCTCCTTTGTACCATCACTCGTGAACAAGACCCCGAGATACTTGAACTCCTCCACTTGAGGCAAGAGCTTATCCTCAACCCAGAGAGGGCTCTCCACCCTTTTCTGCCTGAGAACCATGGCCTCAGATTTAGAGGTACTGTTTCTCATCCCAGCCGCTTCACACTCGGCTGCAAACCGATCCAGCGAAAGCTGAAGTTCATGGCCTGATGTCCCCAATAGGACCACATCATCTGCAAACAGCAGCAATGTGACCTTGAGGTCACCAAACTGGACACCCTCCATCACCTGACTGCGCCTAGAAATATTATGCGCCATAAATATTATGAATTGAATCGGTGACAAAGGACAGCCCTGATGTCCAACTCTCACTGGGAATGAGTCTGACTTACTGCTGGCCATGCGAACCAAACTCCTGCTTTGTTTGTACAGGGCTCGTAGCAAAGAGCCATGTACCCCGTACTCCCGGAGCACCTCCCACAGAATACCCTGGGGAACACAGTCGAATGCCTTCTCCAACTATATCTTCGACTATAAGCCGGACTCTCTTCTCCAGCACCCCTGCATAGACCTTACCAGGGAGGCTGAGGAGTGTGTTTCCCCTGTAATTGGAACACACCCTCCGGTCCCCTTTTTTAAAAAGAGGCACCACCACCCCAGTCTGCCAATCCAGTGGCACCGCTCCCGGTATCCACGCAATGTTGAAAAGGCGTGTCAGCCAAGACAGCCCCACAACATCCAGAGCCTTGAGGAACTCGGGACGGATCTCATCCACCCCTGGAGCCTTGCCACCAAGGAGCTTTTTAACTACCTTAATGACTTTCACTACCTTAATGACCTCAGTAATGGATGAGCCTATTCCTGTGTCCCCAGACTCTGCCTCCTCACTGGAGAAACTTGTCGGTGGGATTGAGAAGGTCCTCAAAGTATTCCTTCCACCGCCCAATGAGTCTTCAGTCGAAGTCAGCAGCACACCATTTCCACTACATACAGTGCTAGTGGCACACTGCTTTCCCCTTCTGAGTCACCTGACGGTTTGCCAGAATCTTTTCGGAGCCGACTTAAAGTCACTTTCCAAGGCCTCACCGAACTCCTGCCACACCCGGATTTTTGCCTTGGCAACGACTGAAGCCGCAGATTGCTTGGCCTGTCGATACCTGCCAGCTGCCTCTGGTGTCCCACAGGCCAACCATGCCCAGTAGGACTCCTTCTTCAGCTTGATGGTGTCTCTCACCTGGGGTGTCCACCACCTGGTTCGAGGACAGGCACCAACTACCTTGCAGCCACAGCTACAGTAAGCCGCTTCAACAATGGAGGAGCGGAACATGGCCCATTCTGAGTCGATGTCCCTCACCTCCCCCGATATCTGGTCAAAGTTCTGACGGAGGTGTGAGTTGAAGATCAATCTTACAGGTTCTTCTGCCAGACGTTCCCAGCAAACCCTCACTATACGTTTGGGTTTGCCTGGTCTGACCGGCATCTTCCCCCACCACCTGATCCAACTCACCACCAGGTGGTGATCAGTTGACAGCTCAGCTCCTCTCTTTACCCGAGTGTCCAAAACATATGGCCGCAAGTCCGATGACACAACTACAAAGTCAATCATTGAATTGCGGCCTAGGGTGTCCTGGTGCCATGTGCACTTATGGACATCCTTGTGTTCAAACATGGTGTTTGTGATGGACAAACTGTGGTTTGCACAGAAGTCCAAAAACTGAACACCACTCGGGTTCAGATCAGAGAGGCCATTCCTCCAAATCACACCCCTCCAGGTCTCTCTGTCATTGCCCACGTGAGTGTTGAAGTCCCCCAGTAGGACAATAGAGTCTCCAGGAGGAGCACTTTCAAGCACCCTTCCCAAGGACTCTAAGAAGGCTGGGTACTCTGAACTGCTGTTCGGTGCATAAGCACAGACAAGAGTCAGGACCTGTTCCCCAACCCAAAGGTGTAGGGAAGCTACCCTCTCGTCCACCGGAGAAAACCCCAACATACAGGCACTGAGTCGAGGGGCTATGAGAAAGCCCACACCTGCCCGCTGCCTCTCACCATGGGCAACTCCAGAAAAGAATATGGACTCCATGGATCACCACCTTATCGTGGTGGAGGGGTTTGCATGCTTGATTGACCCTAGGAGCTATCTTGTCTGGAGCAAAAGCTCCTGGTAGGGTCTCCCATGGCAAACTGGTCCTAGTTGACAGGTCAGAAAAAGTGTGATCCATAATTACCCCTATGAAAATAAGATGAAAACAGGACTTGTGTACCCTGCCCGGATCAGGGTTACCGGGGCCCCACCCCGGAGTCAGGGAGTCTGGGTGTCATCTTTCTTTACTGTGTGTGTACATCAAAAGTGATCAAATAAACACGAGTGAAATATTAAAATATTAGTATAACATCACACTCATAAATGATTTCATTACATAAAAACAGCACACCTTTTCTTATGAAGAAAACCATTCCTTGGGTCATGGGTGATTTTGACACCATTTTGGCAGTTGTGTTGTTTTTTCTGGGTCATGTGCTTCAGGGCTGAAAGTACATGTTGAAACTGTTTTGGCTCAAAGGTTTTTTTAACACCTGAAAGGTTTGTCAGCAGATGAGAACTAAGATCACAACAAGGTGATAAAACGTGTGAGGTGTGGGTTTTTTTCTCAATGTAGTACTATTACAAACATTGCCATAAACATGTAATCTTCAAATAAACCCAAGAATAATATAATACACTACATGTCTGCCATGTGGTCAGACTGGAGAGCTAGAGAGACTTTCAGTGTGGTGCTGTCATGGGATGCCAACTTCCCCATGGGTCTTTTTATCCCATTTCTACCCTGAATGCTTCATTTTAGAGGAACATTAGAGGAACAGAGTGAGAATTGTCCATCACAATGGTGATAGGAACCACACATCTGAAGAGTTTAATGTCTCTAAAAGCTAATTCAAAGAAAGATATTACACAAATGGCTATGAATATGTTGTCTGATTCCTAAAACATGGTGTCACGATATTTTACGATAGCTTTTTGGCCTAAAACATATTTACATCTAGGACATTTTAAGGTAAAGTACCAGCCAAACTTTGACTAATAATTTTAGATAGTAAATAAAAAGATTATATTTGTGTTGTAGATTTTCCTGGCTCCCAGCAGCACCGCTGAAAAGAAATATAAATTGGTTACTTACTCTATAATAGAACATTCCACATTAAAACACTTTGAATGACATCTCAATAGTTTAATTATGCAGAAGTGTACTGAAAATGGTGGAGTTTTACTTTAACTCTAAGCACTGTTATTGTGAAGTGAAAAAAATCTATAAAATCCAAAAGCAATAACAGCTCAGCCACAAAGTGACTGAACACATCAGTTCGCAGAACAGGATTGCAAAAGTCACTTGTCTTCAGTTGCAGAGCTCACTTTCAAGTTCCAAATTGCTTCTGGAAGAGGCATAAGCAAAATAACAGTTCTCAGAAACTTGATTAGGCCTCCATGGTTGAGTAGCACCACACAAGCCTAAGATCCACTATGAAGTGCATGATAAGTTAACCCCTTAAAAGACAAGAAAGTTTTATAACACACTTTTATAACCTAAGAATAACTCGACCAGTTTGCATTGGAGTCTCTGTAGTTACTGAATAGTCAGCCTCAGGTTCTAATAACTCGATGATTTAAAGGAGCAAAAAAGCAATTTGACAAAGAGAAAATTCTGATTTTGATAACACTTTACTGAAGGGCAGCTTTGTAAGCCATTTGTGACAACTGACATAAAGCTATGTGAGCATTTATAAAGGCTTATTCCATCAAGTGTCAGTTGCTTTTAATTTTTGTTGGTAATATGCGCTATCATAACATTTTTGGCAGTTAAATAACATAGCATGCTGTGAAAATTGATGTTTTAGCAGACTTTCACAGTTTTTCTGTTTGAAATAGTGTCTATTTTACATGCAATTCTTAAAATAATACATACAACTGTGGACCTTTTTATGTTAGCTGCTTTCCAGGGTTGCCAGATTTTGCCAAAATCTCTAACCTAGTACTTGATTATTTCCCAAAGACTGCACAAAATAACTTGAAACTAGCTTACAAAAAAGTATCTCAGCACAATGACAATATAGTGGAAGTCTCTTCATTTTTATCAATGAGGTTTCAATGAGAAATGAATGTTGTGTGCTAATAATTTCTTATAGAACCACATAAAAAGTGTCCATTTTTATTAATTAGTAGTGAATACATGAATATTCTACAGTCGTTCAGTTACGCACTCTTGAATTTGAATGCACCGTAGTGGTCTCATTGAAATTTTGTGATAACATACTTATAATAGCTTATAATAGCTGGTCAAAGTCACTGCAACTACTTTATACCACAACAGAAATGGTCATCTACACTGTAGAAGCTCTTTGGGTTGAACAGGTTTATTTGTGCTTTCTGCTGTATTGCACAATTATGCTAAAGATGATTTTCCCATTGTGCAACGTCTGTAACATGACAAAGTGAATCTGCTTCAAAATGGCCTAGTGCAAAAAGCAGCTAGCTTTCCCAAGCGTCAGCTAACTTTAACAAGTTGGCTAGTTAATTAACTGTTACCTAACTTTAACTTTAAACTGTACACCTTTTTTTAATTCAAGGATGGTGAAATGAGTCTTTAATGTCTTTTCTTGCAGTGAAGACACACCACTACAAGTCAGCCCTGAAATGTTAGGAAAGATAAAGCTTCATGAAGCAGATCTTTTGAGAGACAGATCAGTCACTGACAAGGAGTTGCAAAACTGCTCACTTTAGTTAAGGGCCAAAGATAATAAAACGTTACATAACTGTCATTTCAGTGTTATGGTATTAACATAATGAGTCATAAAATCTTAAAAACAGCTAAATGGAAGTCATCTGAGGGCAAGAGAAAACAGACACAACCCACTGTGTCAAGGCATTACCGTGGCAAGTCATAAATATCTTGTAAGAATAAAAAACAGATGCACTCACTACAGTGCTAATTAAGGGCAAGGCAAAACAACACAACCCATCTACACTGCAAATATGTTATGTCATCGTGTAACAGCATGGAATAGTCCATTATAACAATGACTAAGGGGTGGGGCTGCATTGAAATTTCTGAAACTAAGAGCTACACTTAAAAATTACAGCTATTTTTGTAATAATATACATTTCATAATTGCTTATTTTTGCATCAACACATCCAGTATCTGATATGTATTTTCATAGGTCCCTTGAGTCATGGGAGCTCTAGGTGGCTGCCTACCTTTGCCTTGTGCAAAAACCACCCTGATAGTGATTCATGAAGATCTTATATGAACAAATATGATGCTCAGGACTACATAAAATATACATAACTGTCATTATGGTGTCATGGCATTGCCATATGGATAAGTTATGTTGCCTAATCACCATTATGACATCTGTGACATACTAAAAATACACAAAGCTACAAAATGAATTGTCATAACCTGCTATGTCATTTCACCCCAGAAAGTGTTATGCAGCAAAGATCTATGTCACTTGATGTAGGTGTTATGTCAACTTGACACCACCGTTGACAAAAGCAGCCTTTATGACAAGTGAAAGCTGTTCCCCAAATAGATTCCACACTGAAGTGGTTTGTTTGATAGTTGTGTGATGTGGATTTGGCTGGTTTATGTACATTGACACAAACTGTGTAATAGTACAGTGTGAACTATGTGGGCGCCCCCTTCCATGGTCAGGGCCGCTAGGTCACACAGGGACAGAAATGTGTGTGAGAGGGATGCATGAAGTGAAAGTGGGTCATTTGGCCTGGATGCAGTGCTATCTTGTGTTTGTCCACTCTGAGTTAACCTCTGAGGTCAGTTGCCCAAGACTGAGAGAGGTGTCCTGAGAAACGAGGGCAGGGGCGGGGCTGAACACACAGGAACTGCTTTGTTTCTCTCTCTCTCTCTCTCTCTCTGTCTCTCTCTGTCTCTCTCTCTCACTCTGGACACTCATTATTCAATCAAGTTCAATCTAGGCCATGGCTGTTTCCAAAAGATTCTCATAAACATCTTTATGAGTCATTATATGTTCTGAAAATTCGAAGAACGGTCACTTTATACTGGCTGTAGTGATTGAGACAAAGCTGATCAGTGAACTAAATGTTTTCCAGAAACAATTACAGTCCTTAAGCGTTCAGCATTGCAGTGCAGTAACCCGAACCTTAACCAAAACCTCAACCAGTAAAACTCCACTTACCAAATGGTGATTGCAGTGTGTTTATAACAGTTTGCTGAGGATATATAGATGGTCTGTTTTCTATCTGTTCCATGTTCAGTGACTTCTCATGTTAACATCTGCAGATATGAATGAAAAACAACTGAACTCAGAAACAACTGAGCAGATTCTAAACAAATTCTATTTACACAGTTAATTAACAGTCTCTTA
Organism: Pygocentrus nattereri; assembly: GCF_015220715.1. Lineage (NCBI taxonomy): Eukaryota > Metazoa > Chordata > Actinopteri > Characiformes > Serrasalmidae > Pygocentrus > Pygocentrus nattereri. The sequence goes on from NC_051218.1 coordinate 15,338,449, forward strand.
ATAATTTCCTGAATGTATTCGCTGCTGCCACATCATTTACATTTTGTCGCAGTGCGATTTTTACTTTTTGTATCATTTGAGCGCAGCTCTTGACCATTGTGTGAAAATGTCAGGATCATTGCACCAATAGAAATCATCCAAAATTGCTTAGAATAAAAACTTTTTCCATTAACTTACATTGAAAGTAAAGAATGTTTTGCCGTCTCCTGTAAAGTTACTATTTTGGAGATACTTGTTTGTTGTTGGACAGCAATGATTTACAACATTTAGTAGATGCTCTTATCCAGAGCGACAAAAAGAGCTTTTTCTATCTAGAGGAAGTATCTTTGCTACTTACCAATAGGTTAGAGAGAAAGCTAGTCCTGAGCTCAGATACTGCTAGAAACAGAAGTCCATGTTGATACCCAGAGAAATACAGACATACAGAGATACATAAGTGCAGTACAATACATTACCATTAGTTCCTTAACTCACTGCTTATTTAAGTACTGTATCAAGAGATGTGTCTTCAGTCTGCATTTGAAGACTGCAAGAGACTCTGCTGTTCGGACAACCAGTGAGAGTTCTTTCCACCACCTGGTCTTGATGCTTGACTTCTACACATCTTGAAGGATGGTGGGTCAAGCCGAGCTGTACTTGGAGCTCGAAGGGCTCGTGGTACAGTTCGAGTTTTGACCATTGACATTAGGAAGGGAGGGGCCTGTCCGTTTTTGTCTTTGGAGCCAACAACATCAGGTTGTTGATATATTGTTCATATACTATGGAGAGTGTCTTGGGTGTTTATTTCACCTAAAAAGGACCACTCAAAATAAAGTGTCACCAATTTATTTGCATAAAGCAAGCATCTGACCTGATGAATAACATGGTGCTTTTACTTCTTTTTCTGTACACACCAATTTTTTTACCAGGTTAATCAGCTTGAAGACACTTTTTTGAAGACACTTTCCCTTGTGGAGTGCTTTTATAAACATGTGCAGTACTGTTCAAAAGACAGAGATCACCTTTCATTTATTCATAATGGCCTTTCAAGGAGATCAGATACAGGATGATTTTGATGATTTCAAGGAGATTAGATACACTCTGGCTTCAGAACTGAAAAAAATCCACAGGTGTTTCTGTCCATCCTTGCAGTGTGAGAAAATGACGCAACCACGTGGGTCTGAAAGGATGTGTAGCTCTCAAGAAGCCCTTAAAGAGAAAATCAAATTGCCAAAAAAAGAAGGCAATTTGAAGCTTGAAGAAAAAAGGCTACTTGTGTTCTCAGAACAATGAACTGACCACTGCAGAGTTCAAGCCTCAACACTGTTGAACGTGCTTGGAATTACTTGGATCATGAGAAGAAGAAAACAGAAACAACTTGTAAGACTGAACTTTGGAGGTATGGAAAAATGTCCCTGTAAGTTTCTTACACTGTTAGAAATAAAGGTACCATGCAGGTACATGATTCATTCATCAAGGTACAAACAATGTAAGTGTACCCTCAAAGGTGCAACAGTGGTTTTAAGGTCCAACTGTGTACCTTAAATGAGTTTTTCCTTGTGGAAAAGTGGACATTTGTATATTTTTATAAAGTAATGTTTTAAAACAGAACAATAAAATAAGTCTGGAGATGAGACGGGGTGTGTGGAGTCAGTACAAATATCATTTCAACGGATTCTGGTGCAGTTATGTTCCCTGACTAAAGGTACTGAGATGTACCCCTGAGGGTACCACCACAGTGACAAAAGGTACTACCCCAGTGACAGTCTCAAACTTTTTTTCTGAGAGTGTAGAGAAACTGGAAACAAGCCATCCAAAACAAATAGAAGCTGTAATAAAGGTAAAGTGGAACACACTAAATACTGAAAAATATATTATATTTATTTAGTTGTTAAGGCTTTTGTGCAATTTTCTATTAAATATATTTTTTCTCTTGACAGGGGGGGTGTTGACAGTGAAAAAATGATTGTTTTGGAAATGAATTAAAGAAATGTAACTTTTACAAGTTAATGAAATAGTTTAAAAAATAAAAGCAAAAATGCATAAAATAAAAAAGTAATAAACAACAAAAAACAATAAATTAATACAGGTGGCAAACTGGAAAGATCAATAAAAGCAATGTGCCTTACAGTGTTAGACAAAAGCTAGAAAATGATTTGTTTTTAGATATTTCACAAATGTGTACTGAGCTTGACTTCCTAATAGAGAAATGTAATGAGTTCCACCGTTTAAAAGCACAAACAGAAAGAGCTCTATCCACTTTTACTGTTACTTACTTTTGCAGTATTTACACATAAGCAGACAGACATTCAGTGAGGGATGCACGTTCTAGACCATTAACAGCTTCAAAAACAAGTGAAGGAACTTTAAAATCTATTCCAAAAGAATTAGTTGGCCAGTGTTGTTCTTTTAAAGAGCATGGGGTGATTGGATTCTCTATCTTGTTTTTGTTAGGACTTGTGCTGCTGCACTTTTTTTAGATCTGAATGATTTGAACGCCGATTTATTTGAAGTCGGCATTCTGATGTCTCAAACGTATTAATGAATTATCTTAGTGTAGTTTTAATAATTTTGGTATAGCCCTGAAATTAAAAGATCCCCTTTATTTCAGATATAAAACTTCAATTACATGACAATTATCACCGCCATGCCAGAATTATAGATTTTATTTGAAGTCATTTTAATCTTCCACTGAGACATAATAAACTTATATCCTGACAGGACCTTAAGGAACAAAAGTGTAATGTGAAAACTGAAGCATTGCTGCCCCCTTTAGGACAGAGTTTGATGAAATTCCTTCATCACTGTGGGCATTTGTAGGCTTTTTTTGCTTTGCTCCACTGTATAGACCTACAACAATAGATTTTAATTCAACACTGATTGCAATTTGGATGCAATTGTTGAAAACTACTTTTCTTCATAAATGAGAATGTTTTGCATTGTAGAAGTTCATTGTTTTAAATATTATACTATAATAATAGTATACAGATAAATGCATTACAGCACATTGCAAAACATAAAACTAGGATTTAAGATTCCTCTGAAGAGATTAACTCCATCAAACATTCAAGTATTCAGTTCATATGTTTGGCAGTAAGTTAACAGTTGTCTTTCTAGATTTAGGTTCAAACAGAAATTTCCCTGCTTTTGGCAATTTTTCTATTGATGTTTAACATACTTTCATGCATTTTAAGAAAGAACATTGCGAACACAATTCATCTACAGGGATATTTCCCAAACTTCAGTCTAAGTTGGCTGCATTTTCTGCTTCTCACAATCCAAGAAATCTCGAATGCAAATTTAGACTCATCAGCCCATAAAACTACTCCACATTTCAGAAGTTCAGTTTGGTTTTCTAGTTCCTTTTTTTCCTTTCTTTTTTCCTTTCCTTTCTTTTTTTGTCAGGAGTCCCGTTTTGTCTGTACCTTTTAATTATTTTTGACTGCATTTTCATTTTCCACTGACTTTTCCCTTCCATTTCTCTGTGGTGGAGATGCAAGGGCTCAGCAAAACTTCCAAAAACCATTGTCTATGAACACAGTTCATCACTGCATTCATAAATACAATGCAAGTTGAATCTCTTATTACATATTATGATCTTGTTATTTTATGTTAAATATGTTTCCTGCTTGTCTCTGCCAGAATGGCAGTGTCTCACTTTTGCACAATACTGCATCATATAATGAAATGTTAAGGATTTAAGTATAAGGAATTAGGGATCATAAAAAAATTAGTTTTTCCATAAATATTGTGTGAGCAGTGGGATACAGTAATTGGCACAGAATAAAAGAATGGAGTTCCAAATTTGAGCCAAAATTGAGAGTGCAAATTAATTGTAATGGGGAGCCAGGAGGAGGCCACACGTGCTGAGATAAGTGACTTTTATTATGGGCAAATCCAGGGTCATGGTCAAAACAGTCCAGTTTCAAACAGCCGACACGAAGAGCAGGAGGGACAGACATGACAAAAATGAACGCAGAACTCCGAACAGCTGAAACATAAAACAAATAGCACACTCAAACAGAACAATCAAGCAGTACAAAAACCAACACAGACCAGGGCAAACACAGGGCTTATATAACAGAGGCAAGACGAGGGACAGGTGGGAAACAGGTGGTAACAATCGGGAGGAGTCAGACAACAAGGGGGTTGGACTGAACCAAAACAAACACACATGGAAGATCAAAAGGTAAACAAAAAGCACATGGGGGGAGTGGGAGGAGCCAAGCGTTAATGATCCATCACTGTTTGTGCTTCAGATTCCTCTTGATATTTTGTGGGTCAGAGTAGTGTTATGACTCTGACAGCCTGATATTTCTTTGATATATTGACACTGATTGTGTCTGTAGATAGTTCAGTTCTCACTTTTCTTATGTAAACAAATGTGGTTTGGTTTCAACACCCACATCCTTTGTCATGCTCAAAGGGTTTCATCTTGGTCCATTTGTTAGCATCATTCATGCTTCTACAGTGGCGTGCAGAAGTTTAGGCACCTATGGCCAAAATGTAAATGGTTAGTGAATTAGTGAGTAGAAGACGAACTGATCTCGAATATACATAAAGTTTAAGGTCAAACATTCTTTTCAACATTTTAAGCAAAATTGGTGTATTATTTTTGTTGCATGCAATTTCAGGGTGAAAAAAAGGAAAGGAGTACCATGCAAAAGTTTGGGCACTCCACTGGATTTGAGCTCTCAGATAACTTTTATCATGGTCTCAGACCTTAATTAGCTTGTTGGGGCTGTGGTTTGTTTACAATCTTTGTTCGGAAAGACCAAGAGATGTTTTTAAAAACCTTGACTCCTTGTTTCAACAATCAGGAGCCACAGACTCCTTTAAGCAGTTACCTAGCACTCTGAAAATTAAAATAATTGATGCCCACAAAGCTGGAGAGGGCTATAAGAGGATAACAAAGCATTTTCACGTAGCTGTTTCCTCAGTTCTTAGGGATCAATTAAAATAATTGATTTCCACATAGCAAGAGATGACTATAAGAAGATAGCAATTTTCAGTTAGCTGTTTTCACAGCTTGTAATGTAATTAAGAAATGGGCAGGGAAATCAGAAACAGGGGAGTTCAAGTTGAGATCAGTAAGACCAAGGAATCTTTTTGAAAAGACCACTCATAGGATTACTAGAAAGGCAAATCAAAATCCCTGTTTGACTGCAAAAGACCTATAGGAAGATTTTCATTTGAAGAACATCTCTCCAACTGTTATGCATGGGCGTGGATCCAGCAAATTCTGGAAGAGAACGACACACTGTTCGTAAAAAAGCTGAAGATCAAAAGAGGATGTCTTCTACAACAAGATAATGTAACACCTCAAAATCCACAATGGACTACCTCATTGAAATGCAAGCCTCAGGTTTTGCCATGGCTCTAAACATCATTGAATATCTATGGTTATATCTCAATAGCAGTGCATGTAAGACAGCCCATGAATCTCACAGAATTAGAAGATTTTTGCACAGAGGAATGAGAGACTTGCCTTGTAATAATCTTCCCTTGAAGTAATAAATGCATGAACTAGCTTTTCTGCATCCTGTAGAGACAATGCAGTTCTTAATTTAGCAATATTACGGAGATGCAGGAAGGCTGTTCTAGTGATATTATATGCGCGTCGAAGGACAGATCCGGGTCTATCAGCAAGATTTTTAACAGATGAGCTTGATGCAACTGAGAAATTGTTTTTTTTTGTGATCAATTCTTTATTATTTAACGAAAGCAGTAACCAGTAATGCAAAAACACATAACACAAATCACACAAGCACAGATAGAACAAAGGACATAACAAGACCATAAAATAAAATAAAATAAAATAAAATAGGGGAGAAAAAAAAGGGGGGGAGGGAGGAGTTTTTACAACATATTACATATTTTTCAGGGTTTCGATTGCATCGTACCAAATATTAATATTAGCTGCATTAGCACCATTAACTCGGGCAGTGGAGAGTTTCATGTACATTATGTCCAAGAAAGAAAAAGTCCAGGCTGTAATCGAGAGAGAATGAGGAGGTTTCCAACGAACTGCGATCATTTTCTTTGCCGCAGTGAGTCCAGCCATAATAATATGTTTTTCACTTTTGAATATAGAGAGTTCCGAAAAGTCATTAAACAGTAGAGTAGGTATGATGGCGGGTATCTCCAGCGAAACAAGATTTGAAAGCCTAGAAGCAACCTTGTCCCAAAATGATGTTACAGGAGGGCATTCCCAATACATGTGAAGAAAAGTACCGCAAGCCTTTGTAGAACACAGTGTGCATGTAGGGTTATTAAGAATATTCATAAAGGAAAGTTTGCGAGGAGTGAGGTAGGTTCTGTGTATGTAGTTCCAATGAATTAACTGGTGATCAGGGTTCCGGGAAGCTTCTAGAATATTAGACCAGACCACCGCCCAATCAAAGTTATCATCTAAATCAGAGCAGTCCCGTTTCCAGAGCGTGTATGAGGTGAGAGGTAAATAGGATGTTTCCAATAGAAACCGATAAAGCCTAGATACCATTCCCCTAGTCTTATCTGAATTACCAAATATGTTGTAAATTGGGCAACTGAGAAATTGTTAAGTTTAAGTGTTAAGTTAGACAGTTTGTTTCTAGCTGCTTTTGGACCAAGAAGGAGGACCTCTGAGGAAATCTGAGTTTTATCCCAGACAAGATGTGACACCTGCCAGTGGGGGTGTTGGGGGGTGTTGGTGGCATTGGGAGCAGTCATGGGCTAGAGGTTAGATAACTGGTCTTGTGAGCAGAAGGTTGCTGGTTTGATCCCCAGCGCCAACAATACATGACTAGCGTGTAAACCCCCAGCTGCTCCCCGGGCAATGGATAGGGGTGCGTGTGTTTGTGCATGTGTGCAGTGTTTCACTTCACGGATGGTTTAAATGCAGAAGTGAAATTTCCCCATTGTGGGGCTAGTAAGTATCACTTAAACTTACCATGTAGGTTGCCTAAACTTTTGGTTTGTGCTTACTTCTTTTTTTTGTTATTTTTAAACTATAAAACATGGAAATAATAAAGTAATATTGCTTAAAATATTAAAGAAATATGTCATCTTTAACAGTACGTCTTTAGGACATCTGGTCATCTTTTACTCATTTAGCTATTCACAGAAACAGAAGAGCAGTGCCCAAACTTTTGCATGCCCTTTTGTATAAAGATCTAAATTTATCACACCAACAGAAACATATCCTTTTATTTGAAATTTGTACATATTTATGTTTGTCTGGATCACTGTGTAATCTGCTGAGCAAACAGGTCCTTGGACGAGGGTCTGCTGAATGATGGATGGCTTCAGTATTCCCACTCAGACACAGACCCAGACCCTGCTGATCTCATCTCGTTGTTCTGCAAAATCCTAGGCTGAGATTAGATGATATTAAGATTAAGAGAAAAACATCAGCCAGGCTGAGTTAGGATGCAATCAATCAAGATGTTTTTCATCTATTTGTGCCTCGCAACCCCTTCAGCCACCCCCCCACCCACACATACACACTGAGGAAAAATAAATAAATAAAATTGGTCTTTTGCCTTGAATGCTTCTGCTTCCTTCCTTCCTTCACTCTTGCAGGTACCCTGAGGTTGCAATGTGCTCATGAACTTTAATATTTTCTTCTGCTTTACAATAAAGCACACATAGTTCTAACAGTTTGTGAGAACTTAATATAACCTGCACAAATTGGGGCAGTCGTGGGCTGGAGGTTAGGGAACTGGACCTGTGACTGGAAGGTGGCTGGTTCGATCCCCAGTGCCAACAGTCCATGACTGAGGTGTCCTTGAGCAAGACACCTAACCCCCAATTGCTCCCTGGGTGCCATGGGTAGGGCTCCCCACCACTCTGGGTAAGTGTGCTCACTAGTGTGTATGTGGTGTTTCACTTCACGGATAGGTTAAATGCGGTGGTGAAATTTCCCCATTTGTAAGATTAAAAAGTGTCACTTAAATAAAAATCCTTTTCCACTGCAGTTTTGACTGTGAGTGATGGTCATAAACCAGGACAGCAGAGGTCACTGTCTCCCCATAAAGCAAGCTCACTGCAGGAGCCTTTACAGGAACAGTCACGTCCATGTGTTGTGCAGCTGACATGAGAAGAATCTTGACTCAACTTCAAAGCAATGAACTACTGCTTTTCTTCTTATAAATGACTTCCAGATAATACTGACAGATAACAGCCAGAGTGATTCCCTACATCTCTGAATACTGCAGTGCACCTTGGGGCTTGCATAGTAAGGCCCAAGTGTATTATTAGATCCGGTGGTGTAGGTGCACATTTATTGGTGAAAGCACCATGAGTTGGACCAACTAATATGGAAATGGAATATGCTCATGGAATATGTGTTGGTTTGGTTTATTTGACATTAAAAGCAAGATTTTATCTCTGCTTATTTGGTGAGGATTACATAATTAAGTCCCACACTTGGACTAAGGAGACTCTAAAAGTTTATCTAAAAGTTTAAAAATGCTTTATTTTACTTTATGCAAACTCTAAAAACAAGAGCAAGAAGCCCACATATGAATAAGTATTCAGGCTACAGCCCACACAGAGCAGCAACAAAGCCTTGATCGTGGTGAACGTACCAGACGTGTTTCCATTGTGGTCCTTGATTTATAACAGTCCATATTAAATGTGTACTAATCAGTGTCTAAAACACATTGAAGCAGTGAACTGAACATAGTATACAGCACACAGTTCTAAAATATCTGAATCTGTCATGTTCATTGTGTATCAGTTTCCTTGACAGAGATTTGGACTGTATTTTGCTTTCCATGGGAAATCTCTATTTCGAATGCTGTGTAATCCAGCAATCCCAAGAGCTGGAAAATCAGGTCTTTATGTCTTAAGGTTTGTAAACACTTGCTTACCCACTGTTTCTTCTGAAATGAAGGGTATAAACAGGAAGTTTGTCTACTCTTTTCTGCAGTAACAGCCTCTATTCTTTTGGGAAGGCTTTAAATGGTGGATGAGTATTTGATTGCATTCAACCACAAGGTCATTAATAAGGTAAAGTACAGATGTTGAATAATTAGTTCTGGATCACAAACACCACTCCAACTCATCCCATAATGTGTTGGATGGAGCTCCAACACTCCAGGGAACATAACTGTGCCTCTGAACAGGGTAAATTCTAGGGTGCTTTGTACCCCTTTAGCCAACTCCTGGCACTGAGCATGGTGCCCTCGGGCTCAATTTACACCTTAAAGTAGTTAAATTCACTAACTTAAAGATGTTTCTAGATCCTTGTGGATTCCTTTATTGTATGACCTATAGTACTGCCAATGGTTTATGGCCTATTTCCCAGTTCTTGGTAGAAAACTAAGCATCTTCAAAACCTATAACTAAGCTACCCAAAAATAATTGACTAATGGAAAGTCTTTCTTAGCATAAGTCTGGTTTTAATATATTTTTAAGAAAGTGCTGTTCTGAATATCTTCTTGTTTTTGAGGAAGAATTTACTCCAAAAGATGTGTTTTGATGTTTACATAATTTTTCAGTTACCTTAAATTAAAGGACCTGAGCATATAATTTGGCCTGACTGAACACCACCACTGTTATCACAACACATTATGGTAATAAAAGCTTCAATCACTTTGCAGCAGAGCTTGCGGCAATGGATGCTAATTTGCAGAGTAATTAATTCGTTGCTTTCCTCTAAACTAACTTTAGCACTGTGCTGGATTCAAGGGGAAGTAAAATCAATGAGTTAAGCATGCGGAGAGCGCATTGTTCTCTCCAGGCTAAGGAGAGAAAGACCTTGAGCAAAGCTTTGCCCTCCTGTGGTCCAGATCCAGTCCTGGGAGCAGTAGACCTCATGCTGCTGGAGCTCACGCTGAGATTATTGATGCCATCCACTGCTCTGAATCCAGAAAACTGGACCTTATCCTCCAGCACCTGAAGCCCAGGCTTTGAAGTGAGGCCTCCAGAGGTAAGACGGATGACTGATTTAACTCAGTCAGTGCAAATCCTTCAGGGGAGCCAGTGGTGCCATCTCAAAGTCAAGGAACTGTGGAGCTCTTGCAGCTACACTTGACTTAGATGTCAGAGTTGATGTCAGATTGGAGATTCTATCAAATCGGAGATGGGCTCGGAAGCCCAGGGTAGTTTAATTTAGCTGGGCCGCTCGGGCAGGCTCTGGGTGATGTGTTCGTGATTCCTCACGACAGCTCTAAATCTAGAGCACAGCCAACGTGTGCTTGTCAAGCTGAACAGCCTCAAAGCCTCACGACTTCTGTAGCAAGGCACAAACCAAGACACGTCTTTGTGGGAGAGCAGACTTTTTGAGAGAGTTCATCTCAAAGCCCATTTTTTAACAGACATTGAAGTTTTCATTTGACAGAGTTATCTAACTTTTCAAGTGACAGCACCATAGATGTCTGGAGAACCTGTAGATATAGCACGTAAAACGCAGTTCATTACAGAAGTGACATATTTAGATTTGATCTTAAGACACATCATTGCCTCAGTTTCTTGAGAAAAAGGTCAGTAGTTTCTGTGATTTAACAAACAATAAATTCTTTCTGATTCAATTCACAGAGTTGAAATCCCACTGTGCCAGTGTTTCATTAGTCTTTGGCTTTATAAAATGCTCATGGAAAGTTAATAGAGAGTTCTTTTGTTAGCTGAAGCACTTTGAAGTATGCGCTCATGTCTTTTGTTCAGCCTGAGAAAAATTCCCTGCGGGCTTGATTATTTATCCAACTAACATTAATCAAGCGGTGGAAGGCTGAGCCCATCTGAATGAAGTTTAATACAGTGATCTCAGGCTGGGCTGCATTTTGATAAGGCAATTTTTCTAGCCATCTTTTCCATCTGTTCCCAGGCTCTGGGAGATGTTTGTGTATTTCATTGCAGGAAATATGCTTAGCATTCTTCACATTGTGCTGTATTTCACGAGTATTCAGCCCAGCTCTATCTTTGGCACTGGTATTCTCTCAGAGGATGCATAGAAGAGAAGCTGTGTCTAATGCAACAGTAAATGGCAAAACTGAAGAGAGTGTTTTGTAGTATCCTGATACCATCACAGTGAATACATTTTGGCGTGGACTGCAACACAATGCTAAGCCTATTGTTGGTCCATTCAACATAGAATATAACAGAAACTGGTTTCGTAAGCAAACTAGGAAAGTCCCAGAAGTGCTGCAGGCAAGAGTTCAATGAAATAATTACTCTTTGAAGACTTCCCTACCACTGACACTTTTTGAAACATGCCTGCATGTGTGAGAGAGAGCTTTGCTAAATTGTTCAAGAATCAATGAAACATTGATTAGCCTTAATGGGGTTGCTAGAGTCGAGGCCTTGAGACTAGTAGGCATGAAGCACTAACGTGTATGGAGTTTGTCATGTGGATGATGCACCTTGTTGTCCTGCCCTGAAATGTTTGACTGTTTTATTCAAAGACTTATTTATTCCAATCCACATGCCACGTTAAGTATTCAGCATATATAAGGCAGACCATGAAGTAGCTGACTTACCAATGCTCCAACTGGTCCATGGTAACTGGCTTCTAAGTGAAGGAACCATCTGCACTCCTTCTGAGCATGAACTATAACCTATGAGCTTGGTGAGTAATCAAATTGGCTTTGGCTTGAAAATCTCTGTAAAACTGAACTGTATGTAACTTTTATTAGGTGGAATTAATATTTACATATCTCCAAGCAAGGTTTTGAGGTATTTGTTGATTAAGGATAATTTACTGAGATAAACTGATACATTTATTGAGCTAAGTCAATGTTAGTTTTGTATTCGCTAACTTTTGGAATTCAATCTACATTTAAGGTGCCTCAGCGTAACTGCAGCACCATTTAGGGTGGAACGGAAAGTGCAAGAGAGAAACTGGTGAATGACAAGCTAACTTGAGCTTAATATTTATTAATGAGTTTGTTCTTCAAGAGCTTTGGCAGCTGTGGTAGGCAATTTTATTAGTTTTTATAAAATATCACATTTCAGTGTTTTGAACTCTGAAGATGTGCACGTTATGCGAATCCCGTCCACCAGTCTAGCTAATCTCCTAGTAGTGTTTTCTGGAGATGCATCTAAAGCATCAACATGTCTTTAAATCTTTTTAGTGGTCATTCCAGTCTATTTTTTTTGGGTTTTATCCACTTGCAGGGTAGTAAATGCAGTAAAGATGATGAGGCCTCATCAGAGCACATTCAGAGTCACAGCTTGCTTTCCAAAATGGTGATGTGGTTTTCTTCATGATGAAATCGAATACTATGAATTTGTGGATTTTTCCAATACTCTGTAGCTCTTGTCTTACCTCACTACAGATGCAATGAAAGAACACATTGGTGGATGGAGTATGGGCAAGTCAATTGGACACTTTCATAGTGTTTTTTGCTTTGGTTATATACTTCAGCACATTGGATTTGGGAACAAGACAGCAACTATAAGGTTATAGTGTAGAATGTCAGCTTTAAATTGAGCATAGTGATATCCATATAGGGTGAAATCAATAGGAATCATCTATTTTTAATAGATGTAAATGCTTTCAAATCCTGTTACAGATGCCAGTACTACCAATTAATACTGACATTATGCATGTAACTTACAGACATTGTTTCATTGAAACGCTGATATTCTGGTATACACAACAAAAAAGAAAGACTGTACCATTGCTCAATCCCTTATGGGCCACAGTGTAAACATTTCAGTACAGTTCTCATTCATGTAATTATAGCACAGACATTCTTCAGACAGTCAGATGTCAAATGTTCATGGTCCAGTCAAGAGCTGGTTCTCGGCTTTTTTCTGTTCTCTACGATTTCACCTGGCTTTAAACCTCACTCAGTCTCAAGCCCAGCATTTTTCTCATCTTTTTCTAAATTATAGGCTTCCATCCTGTAACATGTAACTCTCCATTTCTCCAGAAGTCTATTTAAAAAATCAATGCAGACAATGCTGCAATTATTCTATCAGGACCTTTTGATATTTTGCAGCTCTGGCTGTTTTAAGAATGCTGTTGTAACTGGCAAGTAAGATACATTGCATGTGTTTCAGTTAAAGGAGAAGCTTTGCACCCCTTTTTATTTCCTCTGCTAGACAATAACAAATATAGAAAGAGCCTTAGGGGAGGTTTTAGAAGGCAGATCTGCCTTGTTTTCCTGCTGTAGCTTCCTCTACGGTATTCACAAGTAATGTAAAGTGCCTGAGCTGCTTCCTTGATTGGAATTGTCCTTGTACTACTTTGCAAGCCTTCTGCTATTATTCTTACAGCCAATGGCAATTGATTGCCCATTTGCTTCTTAGGGCCTGCCTGCTATTAATAGCCAGGCTGAGACAATGCTCTGTTTATTTACTGAGTGTCTTGTTGTCTTTGTGCAGAGAGAACACAGGGAAAAGTAAAGGTTTGACTTCTACAAACAGGCATCCGTCACTCATGCTGATTGATTGTAAAAAAAAATAACTGTGGGTGTGGGGTAGTAGTGATATATCTAGTCAGTCCAGTTCAAATGGTTTGTACCAATCAGAAGCTGCTGGGCAGTCATGACAAAAAATCATTTCTGAATCATGTTTGCAAGCGCATGTATCATCCATCCATCCATCCATCCATTTTCTAAGCCGCTTCTCCATCAGGGTCGCGGGGCATGTATCATGAAAAATCAACAATAGAAGTCGTTCTTTTGTCTCTGGAACTGTTCCTAGTACACTGCCTGCTAGATAACATTAGCTAGATTGAAATGTGGCTAGGTAAGCACAGAATTCATGTCATTAAATGATATAGTGGTTAAGATAAATATAGCAAGTAACTCTTAGAATTGTGTTTTTTTAAGATACCTCGATCAGAGACTGTGTTGTGACATTTTAAAGTCCACCACCTCAGAAAATTCAAAGCTGAGGAAATCACATTTAAAGCTTCTATCTTCTATCAAGGTTCAGTTTAATAGGGCACAGCTAGGAGATCTAAAACAATCCGTTATTGTATTTATGAACCGTTCAACACCTACACACCATAGGCATGATCCCCTATAACTTTCAGCTTTGCTTACACATATATCAACTTATAATGTTGTAGGTAGCAATGAACTTAGTCCTTGAATGTTTACCTACTAATTGTGGAACAGTATTTTGAAGTGTTACCTGCTGTGCTTTTAAATCTAGTTGGTTAGCCTGCTTCAAACCTCCTTTCTTTGCAGGCACTGCGCTCTCACTTTTGTTACTTGATTCACTCTCGCTTTCACTTTCAGGTTTAAACTACTTATAAAATTATGACTAACCAGTTATTTCAGGTAATTAATGCTGGTTATGTTGTTCATGTTAACCTGAATGAGATCATTCCAATATCTGGCAGTGTTTGTGCTGTTCTTTAAAGTTTCCTGCTGTCCTGTAAGAGAGGTCAGCTGTTGACCAGCCACCCCTTTCTCACCCACATTTAGTTAGCGAGACTTGCACACAGACCTATTTGAATGATAACATTACTACCTTTTGTTATTCTCTTTTTTACAGTGAAACCATAGCATAAGCTTAAGTAATAGCAACATGAAAGCTAACAGGTTAGCTTGCTAACGTCTCACCGTGTTTGCATCTTAAAAAGTGAAAAAAATGATATTAAAATCAAGCTTTCAACAAATAATGACTTGTGTGATGAGACGCACACATTCTTGCCTGTGTTACAGGGCTTGCTAGATAACATTAGCTACCTTGATATGTAGCTAGCTACACTTCGTGCGTTGCAGCAAAGTGACTCGGTTAGTTAAGCAGTCAGTCCCTGAGTGAAAACAGCTCTTCTAGGCTGACCCACTGGGCAGTCCAGCAAAAATAAGTTAGATGTAATATGTGAACATTGTTAAAGGTTTAAACATATCAATCAGTCTCCAGTCTATATTGTTCATGTATGGAAGTTACACTGAAAAAAGAGCCCGTTTGAGCTCATTGTTTTGGCCATAAAAACAGTGCATTAACATACAGTACTGTATGTTGCCTACTCAGCTTACAGCAGTTTGGTATGATCTGTATTAAAGACACTGTAGCAAAACTGCTTGTTTAATCATAAAGGAAAGATGAAAAATGTTATCAATAAACGTGTAAACATATGAATAATTACTGTTGTTGGTATGTAAACTCCCATAAACATCATCGGTTAAACCCAGAGGGAAGAAAACCTACAAGAATAATGTACATATGGACTCTTTAATTGAAACAGCAGGAGCTAAAATGTGCTATACTTCAAAGGCTTGCACCTCCAGAGACCCTATTAGAGTCATTTTGTCCTTGTGAATCTTGAGCACTGCTATATACCCACACTAAGCATAACATAAATCATTGCGTAATGCACAACAGTTTATTTAACATCTATAGGCACCACACAACTCTCTTCACGCTCCATTTCTGCCCGTTGGTATAGGGTCATTTCCCTGCGGACAGCCCAGTAATGGCCTGTTTGCTTTTAGTCACTAAACTTCCTTCCCTGTGAGATTTGAAGCACCATGGAGACTAAGAAAAAAAGTCAGTGAGCTGGTCATAGCATGTAGCTGAAGCACAATGCTCTGGTTTATTCAGCAAGAGATACTTTGCTGTCTAGTACAAAGCCATAAAACATGCATGTTAATGTGCTTTCTGACCACAAGCGGAGCTGGAGAGCTGCGTTTGAAGCGTCCTTGTGGACATTTAATCACAGATGCTTATGGCAGCCCACCAGCATGATTGGCACCACACAGTATGCTGGGTGGCTCTGGGGAGTGCTGACCTGGTGAGAATGACATAAAATGCAGCACTCCATCATCAATATCAGCAGGAAAATACAGTAGTGCTGTCTGTCATCACATCACATAACCACTCAGAATCCCCACAGCTCTCAGCAAATCCTGGCTTCTACCCACTGATCCAGAGGCTAATAAACACATTTAAACATCTAACATCTCACCCCACATATTCACCACAAAGCACCGGTAGTCTTTTAAAATATTCTTGCACCTTTCATCTAGGAAATCTCACTCTAAAGACTACCGTGACGCGATCCTAACACAAAGTGATCTGCCAAATTCCTGAGACTGTTAACCTATTAAGACATTTTATTGAAAATAAAAATCAAAAGTACAATGTTGTGCTATGTTTAATTATATTTTGCCATTTTTAAAACTCCAAAAGCATTCCATCTTACTATACTGGAGAGATGGAACACCATGCTTTTAAAAAGACTCCCTCAGATGCTGTTTTGATGATGGTGGAGAGCTGTCTAACTCGACTGGTCAAAATCTCTCACAGGGATTTGACATCTGATGACTTTGTAGTTCATAGCATATCATATAAAGTACTGTGCAAAACTCAGAGACCACCCTTCACTTATTCAATTTGGAGTCAAAATGGCTATTAAGTACGAGTTATTAAGTTATTTATTAAACTAAATTAAATTACTGAAGTAACCTAAGTAAACTTAATTAAAACAACAGTATCAACATTGTCAGTGTTTCTTGCGTCTGCCCTTTGCTTTTATTACAGCTTGTACTCTTTTCGGGTGATGTGCTTTCAACTTTCCAAAGAAATTTACAAGGACATTTTTCTACACAGTTCAGTCTTAGAAGTTGGTTTTCTTATTACAGGTAATCCCAATTACAAATTTAGACATATCAGTTCATCTTACTCCACATGTCAGGTGTCCAATTTTGATGATCTATTACATATTTTTGTTCTGTTTTGTCTTTTCCCTTTTCTCAATAAGGGTTTTCAAACACATCCGTTCAGAGTCATTGTGTTAAGTCTTCTCAGAGTGGAAGGATGGACAGAGATCTGACAAGGATGGTCAGAGCTTGATTTTCTAATCTCTCTCAAATATGAAGCATATGTAAATACTGTTTATCTGACGGTGAAAGTTTTGGTGGACTATTGGGTCTTTCAAGGCCGTTAGGAATCCCATTTTCTTTGTACCTCTTAATAATTTTTTAAACTCCAGCTTTGGAAACCCACATCATTATTTTTCCACATGAGGAAGAAATTGTGTGAATATTTATGTCTGTTTGATGGAGAACAGAATGTCAGTGACTCCTTTATGAACAGCGTTTTTTGGGAGGTTACATCTGTAACTCATTGGTTTTAAGATTAGAAGGAAGGGTGGAAGCAGCAGTAGGGTGGACAAAAGTAAAAAGTGGACAGATAAACACTAGTTGATTAGAGGATTATTTTTAAATATGTTTTTTCCTTTTAGTATGATGCTGAAAAATAAATTAAATGTCCTAAATGTCTATTTTTTGTTGAGATCAAATAAACAAAAGAGTATCTCTGACTTGCACAGTGACTGCACAGCACTGTATATGTTATAAAAATATGCACTATTGTACAGCTTCAGATGAAATGGGATGCAGGGGATGCCCAGGGAGTAGATACCAGCAGTCTTTGTCGATACAGTTCAGAGTTTGAGTGGCATGGTCGATAATTGCCAAAGTGTATAATCATGTGAGGAATGCAAAGTTAAACATGTCCATCAAAGAATCCACAATCACTGACTAGCCCATGTCTCAACTGTGCATTCCTCCCATTCTCTTTTTTATGTCCACTTTCTTCTTTTGACTGAGGTCATAAGGAGGTCTGATACCACAAAAGACATTGACTGAAGCAGCGGCTTCAGTGGCCTTGCGGCTGTACCGACGGCTAACTTCAGCTGTATAGCCGAATGCCAAGGTCAGAGACGTTGAGCGTTGATGCTGTGAGTCTGACCTGAGGTCAGTCTCAGACTCTCTCTGCAGCTCCCTGCTGAGGGTCAGCTCCCTTATTAGCATTACTGACATTCTGGGGTCCGTATTTGAAGAGAGCACAGATGGGTTTAGGGTCAGAGCCTGTGCTGCATGGGCACTGCTGTCACATATGAGCTGAAGTGATAATTAAGTCATCTGTAAAATTTTCTAACGGTGCCATTGGTCTTCAGCTAAAAGATGGGGTCAGCTATTTCTTGGTACGTTAGTTTTGCATGAGAAAACTTTTTCGAAAGCATTTCTTATTCACTTATTCACTTATTCAGTTTTTTCTCTACAAATTGCGCCTTATTTACATTTGTGAATGCCTCTCCTGTTTTATGCAACAGCATAGGCATTCTGTGTGCTTTGTGTATGAAGCCTAGTGTTGCATAATTTTAAGCTACTCACTGAAATGCTTGTTTGTAGGAGACTAACACTCTGACTGTGTTTACATGTACAAACAGATGCTCCTACTAGCTGGTACATTATTTGCACTGGAGGGGGGTGCAGATGGACTCAGTAAGAGATGCTAGGCATGGGCACTCTCGAGTTGTGTCTATGAAAGCTTCACAAAGTCATAATGATATATTCTGACAAGAGCTGCACAATACGCATCCCAATCATTGCATTAAGTACAGCTTGTATCGACACTGATTGTCAATTTTATCAGCTCCACTTACCTCCACTTAGTAGGCGCACTTTGTAGCTCTTCAAGTACAGACTGTAATCCATCTATTTCTCTGTATAATGTTCTTCAGTGGTCCGGATCCCCACAGGACCACCACAGAATGAATGTTTTTTGAGTGGTGGATTATACTCAGCTTTGCAGTGACACTGATGTCATGGTGGTGGTGTGTTAGTGTGTGTTGTGCTAGTAGGAATGATCAGCCACAGCATATTCTCAGAAACTAAGGCACAACACGATCACTGGGTCAGTGCCCCTCTTGTCACTGAGGTGATAAACTCAAGGTTACATCTCAGTACTTTTAGTCAGGGAACATAATTATGTACCAAAATCCATTACAATCGTATTTTCTAAGTTGTACTGACCCCACACACCCAATCTCATCTCCAGCCTTTTTATTTCATTGTTCTGTTTTAAAACATTATGTTATGAAAAAGTACAAATGGGTATTTTCTGGAAAAATTAGGGTACATTTGAGGGAACATTTACATCGCTTATACCTTAATGATTGAATAATGTTCCTGCGCTGCACCTTTATTTCTTAACAGTGCAGTGTTGCTGGAGTTTTTTTAAACACCTCTGTGTCACTGCTGGTCTGAGAATGTCCACTAATTAAATTATCTAGCCAACAGTGTCCTGTGGGCACTGTCCTGTGACCACTGATAATAGACTAGAGGATAACATACGAGCTGGTCAACAAGGCAGGAGTGTCTAATACTGAGTGGACACAGTGTTCACAAACTCCAGCAGCACTGCTCTATGTGATCCACTCACACCACATACCACCACCACCATATTAGTGTCACTGCATTATTGAGAACAATCCACCACCCAAATATTACATGCTCTGTGGGGGTCCTGATCATTGAAGAATGGTATAAAAGAAGGCTAACAAAGAAACAGATGGACTAACTCTCCCAGCATCATCTATTTCAGTCACCTCTCCTTATTGCTGATTTTATTAGTAAGTCTTTCTGTCTAATGATTTCCCCGCAGGTGGCTCTGCTTGAATAACTACTTATCTGAGCTCAGTCTGGATTATTTGCATAGAGTTCATGAGAGTTTACATGCTCTTAGGTTATGATTATAAGCAGGAAGGCATTCACTCAGAGAGAGTGAAGTGTCTTAGAGGATATTTTTATTTTGCTAACATTTTCAACATTTGAAGAGGCACTTTATCCGAGGCAACAGATTCCTCAACGGGAAGCCTCTGATGTGAGCACTGCTTTGCCATCAAAAGTTTTGTCAGTTTTCACTTGGGTTTACCTCCAAACCTTAGGTAGAAGGTTTTTACAGCTTTGGAATACCTGGTTTATGTTCATTGAATCAACGTGTTCTTTAAATCCGGTCTTATCTTTCTTATGTTCTATTGTTCTATTTTTTATGCTTTTCCCCAGACAGCCTTTCTGAAGAAGCAGGAAAAAAGAGTGAGTCTCAGTCATTGGGAGGTCTGAACATCTGCTGTGGGCTTAAGGGAATTTGTTCACTGCAAGCTAACCACAGTGTTATTCCAAATCAGTCAGCGCTGGTGTTTCAGTGTAAGTATGCAGTAGCAGCTCTGTTTTAACCTTGGGTCATGTCAGTTTTCAACACACCCACTCCCTATCTCCCTCTCTGCCCCCCGATGAGATATTTCAGTCTTCTTGCTAGGGCTCATGTCAAAATGTACAGACATTCTTCATTGTTCTGCTTCCTTTGAGAGAACGCTTGTGTTCATGAAATTGTCTTTTACCTCTGAAGCACAATGCCCATGAGGCTTTTGACTGTTGGATTAAGTACTCCTTGGTTATTCTTGTTTAATGAATGAGTGATAAGCTTATTATCTAGTGACTACTTTGAACTATTTGACAACTACTGCAAAACATATCAAGCTATGAACCCAAAATGACTTTTCCATGCTTTTGTTTTTTTTTTATTATTATTATTGTTCTTTTTATTTTGTATCACTGTGCACACTGTTAGAACAGATTGGATATAGTTTTATGTCATGCTATATAACATTAGCATGCTAACAAATTTGTCATTGTCATTTCCAATCTGCCTTGTTTTGATTAGCAAGAACAAGTAATTTAGCTAAGTATAGTAGCATTGTATAGAATGACTTGGCAAAAATCTAATTTGCATCATTTTTAACATGCCCCAGATTTAGTCTGGTCTATAGTCTAGAATTCCATGCTGGTCTAACCTGGTTTGGTGCTGGTTTAGGTGGGTGTACCCAGCATGGCCGTGTTGCAGCATCCACAACATAACATATGCTGGTTTTGCTATTGACCATCTATGTTGGTCTATTCTGGATTTTACTATTTTTTGGGCCTATTTGATGTCCACTTGATGTCCATATTTGGCTTATTTAGTTTTCTTTAGCTACTATGTTAACATTGTTAGCATAGATACCCTCAAATCTTTTCTGTAAATGCATGCCAATAGACATCCACAAATGTCTGCTGCAAATACATCTACAAAACCTTTTACAACCCACTCATACTGTATTCAGGTCTTCATTAAAGCTGCACAGATGTTTCACTGTGGTTTAGGACAGTACAATCTATAAAAATGAGCAAAATCTCACCATGTGGTTGCATGATGTGAGCAGCCTTATTAGACAAGTGTTGTGCTGAATTCTACCCTTTGGTGCACACAGTTCATATAGGCATATATGATTTATAAACATATATCTTCAGTTAGGAAACAGGAAGCCCTGTATGTAATCTGTAGCATCTGTATGTCTTTCTGACATGAGTGCAAGCAAAGTGGAGCACAATGGGAATTCAGTACAAGACCTTTGTTTAAAATGGCTGCCTGTTGCTTTCAGAATTTTTGTTTGTTTTTGTTCACCATAAGTTTACTAAACCAAGCTGACAATTCCGTGTGACCTTATTGAAAACCTGGATGTAGTATAAGCAGATTGACCGAGGTTTGAGGTATATATTTACGGAAAAGTTTTGTTACTATTAAATTGTTTGTTAGCAGCATTAGACTCATAGCTCCAGTGCTAAACTAAAGAAGCAAAATTTGGCAACAATAGGTCTTGACTGATTTACTACATCTGGAGAAAGTGGCAAATTGTGTAAATTAGATTTTTTGCCAAACCATTTGTTTGAACTGGCAATATAACATCATGTAGCATCTGGAAACAAAGAATGCTATAGTTTCTCAATAGGCTGAACGGGATTTCAAAGTGTTCTGTAAATCCTGTCCAACTTCACAGCAGTTGCTACTAAAGATCGTAAACAGGTAATTTGAGGTGTGGGCTCAATAAATTGGTTAAATTTGCCAACAAGTCTAATACCTACTGAAAGAAAATAGCCTTAAACTATCTGGGAGGCCTTTGTTTGTGTGCATACCCCAGTATGGGCAGTATAGTATGGAGTGCTGGGGTACAGAAGTGAGAGAAGTTCTATTTTGGCTGGTGCTGTGATCTGCTAGGGGGCCTAGTAGTCCAGGATTAGCCAAGAGTGATAAGAGCAGACTGGGCCAAAGGGTCATTGCACCATGTTTGTAGCTGCCTCTGAGACACTCCACTGCTGAAGGGACAACAGCAGTGCTGAAGGGTCTGACCACTTACAGGATTCCCAAGACACCAAGGCGAAGAGTCTTTAAATATTGGACCTCCTAGCTTAGCCTTCGCACAGCATTTTCCCCCACCTTGGCTGTTTGTAGGAAATGACGGCAGAAAACAATTGAGTATATTTGGCTCACTACTTCCTCATCTCTCTCTATTAATAGGCCTGACTTGCCTGCCCTCAGAGAGATATTACAGCTCCTGAGTGGCTATACTACATGACATCTTCTGCTATTGCTCCAACTGGCTTTTTTGTGCTTGCAGAGCATTTGCTCTGGCTCGCTTATAAACAGAAAAGCCATAAATGCAGAGAAAGCTCTAAACTCGAGGCTCAGCATGAAAAGAACAACACAAATGAGCTTTAAGATAAAACCTTTGCATGAGAAAACCACCCCTAGTCACCCCATCACGACTACACTACAGTATTCATTGTCAGTGAAACACAGGCAAGTGTTTTGAAGAATTTTTGCTGTATTGCGGCATAGCTCATAGCTTTCATTCTGCACTGATAAACAGAGTGGCTTCATTATGACTCATTCAGATCATCAGATACTTTGTGATCAAGCCCACTCAAGGTTTATATCTCCACAATTTTCTCATAGGTTTTTCCCTCTCTCCTTTCCTGCTTCACAAACGCTCTCCCTTGAAGATGCATTTCACACATCAGAGGGAAGATATCCCATAATTGCCCCTTATTTCAAACCACGGAAGTCATCCAACCACCCACCATTTCCTATTCAGACTAACGTGATGCTTCTGAGAGATTTATTCTGCTCCTCTCCTTCACGCTGACACCAGCATCCCCCCTCTGGGTACTGTATTGTTCATGTAGTGTTATTTCTCAGGCCCTTCATCAGTCAGAACTGCTACTCTCTTTAGCATTTGTTTTCTCCTGGATCAGTTATTCATTTGTCAGAACATCAGCTCCCATTTACTGAACAGGAAAATAGCGCACTCTGACACAGCACTAATTATTCATGAGGTAATTAAGTTGAGCTTCTAAACAATCTGAATGGCCTGGGTGCATGAACTGGGTGTGCAATCATTTCAGTCAACCTGCCTTTGATCAATGGCTGAATTACATAGATTTTGTTTGAGAAATCATTACAATCCATTAGAATCTGTACAGCCAAAATGAGTAGTTTCTTACTAAATAGCGGTCTTCATTTTAAACTGGTTGATTGTTTTTATTTTGCTCATGAGATGGTTCTGATATACTGTTATATATTTTACATTTCTACTAAAATTCTACTAAACATGCAGGGCATCATACACATGTAGTGCTTGGCTAAGAACAAGCACAACAGTGTTAGTGAAAAGAGTTAAGTAGCAGCAAAAAAAAATTTAGATTTGTCGTTTTATAATATTTTATTATTTGTCAATGCCCTTTACAATGTGTTCAAATCTCCTGATGAACAGACCAACAGAAATTATTCTACATTACATTACAATCTTGTTCCATTAACTTCTATTCAAAGTTAAGAACCTTTTACCTTCTCTTGTACAATAGCAACAGTAAGGATATACAGCGGGTTGTCCGTCATGGAGACAAACCATTTAAGCATGCCAAAGAAAGTAGTCAAATGGTTCTTTGAGATGTTATGGTTCTATCTACACTACAGTTGAAAAGGTTAGAATCACTTGTCAAATGAATTATTGTTATTCAATAATAAATTATACTGTGTAAATAGAAATGTTATAAACTAGACACTTAACCTTAAAGAAATGGTTCGTTCTCAGTTTAAATGAAATTTTGCCATTTAAAAAAATATTATCACCTGATGGTAAATAGCAAGATTTGCTTACCACCTTTCGATTGTGAGCCATTGTGAATATTAAAGTTCATTGGCAATATTGTACAGCTTTCTCAGTTATTATGCAATTACTCATATCTGCATTTATCATCAAAAATATCTACATTTTATAACTTCCTACAAAGTGTGCAAAATTATTTGCATCATATTTTTTATGTTACTGAAAACAATCATTCCAAACTTTTTAATGGTAACGTATAACCATTGCCTTTACAAAAAAAAAAATATAAAACTCCTGAAGAGCCCCCTTTTATGGGTTCAGAGGTTCTGCTGATATTGATACTGTATCTGTGCAGCCAGTGTTACCATCAAGCAGGACTGAGTCATCGAGCTCTGTTTATGACAGTAATATCGCTTGTTTAGTGGCATTAGCTGCAGTTTAATCCAATAATCAGCCTCTAAGGTTTCCACCATGCATTCATATCTGTTCCACTTCCCATGCAGACTGAAGTGTTGTGTTGCTCTCTCACTGACCCTGTGCTATGATGTGTTGCAGATACCTTGAAGACACAGGGGGTGGAAATGATCACCTTCAGTTACATTTCAGTGTCCTGTCCAGGGCAACTTGCAGCGACTCAGGAGGTAACCTTGAAGAGCCATAGCCAATCAGTGAAGTGACCGTCCACCATCTGTCTGCTTTAACTGTGCCCAAACCAACCAGCCAGCCTGTGGGTTTTACCCTTGTCTGATTCTGTCACTGTACTTGGGGAGCCATGCAACGGTTTCATTTCTGAAATGTGATGATGCCTTGCAGGCCTTTGCTTCCAGAACCACGATTTCAAACCTGCGTAGATAATCAGTGACCTTTCCTGGGCTTTCAAGTATGATTAGCCCCCTATGTTGGAACAAGCAGCATTTGCTTGCTTATTCTGCCCTTCCTCCATGAAGCGCTGGCCTGAGTCAAGCTATTCTGGCTGCAGTCTTGCTGCTGATTCTAGGTCACTATGTAAAACAATGAATTGCCTCAAGTGCTGTTTATTTCACAACATGCTACTGTTGTGTACAGTACTGTCCGAAAGTCAGAGACCACCCTTAATTCATTTACTTTACTCTGAAATTCTTCTTCATATTTGAGGGAATAAATCACTCTGTTGTTGATTTTAATCAGCTTCCTCTCATTGATGCCTGTTCAACTCTTAAAATGCCAGGCTTAGTACATATTAAAGTTTATTATTTAGTAGCTACAGGGATTCAGTGCAAACTGGCTGAGCTGCTCTTAAATCATAGAAGTGTGTAAGAAAACTTTAAACCATTAAAAGAGTTAACAAATGCATGTAACTGAGTGAAACTAAGCCTGATTTGCCATTTCAATGAAGGGATTATGTGCATTCATCTTAAACCTATAAATTGTGTTGCTTCGTCCTCTTAGTTATTTTTCATTTACTCAGATTACTTTTGTGTGGTTTACTCAAAGTATTTAATACTTGATCAAATGTCCTACTACACTGATGGTTTTTCAAGAGATCTTTAGTACAGAAAATAGTTTTATAAACAATGCTTTCATGCTTAAAAGCTTCTTTGCATAGTAAAATGGACCTTGACGTTGATGGAGAATGTGTTGTATATGGTTCTAAAGAAGCCAGTACTGAGAAAAGGAAAACAGAGAGGGTGCTGGTGTTCTCAGAACAATATAGACTGATCACCAGCATCACTGAATGTGTTTGGCTTGACTTGGGTTATGAAGCAGAAAATGCAACTTCTAAGACTGAACTTTGGAGATAAGTAAGCAAGTCTCCCCAAAAGAATAGAAAAAAGCTGTAAAAAAATAGACAGTTACACTAAATGCCGAAAAACTTCATATTATATTTAGTTCTTGAGGCTTCTGTATTTTTGTTGTTTGTTGTTGTTGTTGTTGTTGTTGTTGTTGTTGTTAAATATGTTTTTCTCTGATGACACAAAATCAATGGCAGTTTTACTTGAAATTAAAGTAAATACGTGAAAGATGGTCTCTGACTTTTGTACTGTATGTGCAAACCAGCAGGATCATAAAGCAGAAATGATAGCCTCCATGAAAAGCATTACAGCTGTAGAAAATAATATTCTATATATTACATCCCCACTACAACTTGCATTATCAGCATCCATCTATTTTGCGTTCCGGGTCATTTTGTCAGAGGAACCAACTTAAATAGCCCTCTAGCTGTTGCAGCCCTTGTTGGTATCATATTTTCAGTGATAGATCTTCCTGTGTAATGGGATCTGAGAGGCAATTTAGCAGCAGGATTAGGGAAACAACTTTATGATTACACAGATTCCAAAGGGACTAGACAGCCAATATGCATGTCAATTTGGAGTCTTACACCATCAACACTACCATGTATTATGTAGAAGTTTCATAATAATCAGAGGCTGGATGTTTTTTCTCTATTTTGATGCATGGTTGAAGTCAAGGAAAACACGGGACAGAAACAGTTCTGGCTAGTTTTCCAGACATCCATAAAATAAATGGTAGGTACTTAGACTCAAGGTCAAGGTAAGCAGGATTCATTTCCTTGGTCGGTTTGAGCACCAGATGGCTCCTGGTCTTCGTTTATTGGTTCCTGTTTTTCTACCAGATGCATCAAGCTCAGCCTGACTTCTTCATATGCACTGACCTTCTGAGACCCCTCAACAAATGATCCTCCAATTTTCAGCATAAAAAATATCGGTGACACTTTACTTTCCAGATCAGTAATAAGTGTGTTATCATATGGTAACACTATGGCAACAGGTTGGACTAACCTAAAAATCACATGCTAATTTTTAGTTGCCACTAAATAAATTGGTAAATAAAGTGGTAACAAGATGGTAATGCAATTGCAATATGATTGTAGCAAGCTATACTAACCTAAAGATCCATGCTTCTTGACTAGTTCTTAATAAATGAGTTAATAATTGTAGTGGTAAGAATTTGTTAATAACATGGTAAAGTAACCATACAGTAACAAGTTATACTAACCTAAAAATGACATGCCATTTTCCTAATTGTTAACAAATAATGAGACAGTGATTGTAGTGGTAACTAATTGGAAATAAAACAGAACGACTGATAATTGCAGCTGATGCCAAATAACCTAATTAGTATGGATTATAGTAAAAATGAATAATACTATTCAATTAGGTCAGTGTACATTTTTTTGTTATTTTCTGCTTAATCAACATATCACCCCAGTTCAGTTACATCATTATAGGCTTTTATTATTGATGCTATTGTCCCAAAAGCAATGAAGCAGTTCTGTTGAAACGATGTGGTATCAGTGCTGTAACACACACATTTGCTTGTTTCTTACGTACGTCTTTAAATGAACAGGTGCAGTGTGAAGCACTGATACATGCAGTAGGTACAGTGAAACTAAATGAAATCGGGGTAGTGAAATTCTTTCTCAGTTACTGCATCTGACATCAGCTCCTCAAAATACTGTGGGTATTATATTCACCTGTGGTTGTTCTATTACTTTCTATTGCCAACTTATTACTTTATAATTACTAGTTTATTATGCCATAACAACTCGACATGTGCCTTTTTTTAGGTTAGTACAACTTGCTTGTTATTTTTATATTTCATACATTTTTATAATTTTCTTACCAATTTATCACCTTTATAGTTATTAATTTATTAGGTAGCAGCAACTTGACAATTAGCATATTTAGGTTAGTAAAACTTATTACAATTATTTATATCATTTTATTACCAGTTTATTACATTGCAATTACTAGTTTATTATGCAGTGACAATTGGAAAATAGCAATTTGTTATTGTTAATACAACTTGTTATGATTAAATTTACCCTTTTATTACCAATCGATTATCATTATAATGAATAGTTTATTGGGTAATAACAACTAAAAAATTTGCATGTCATTTTTAGGTTACTACAACTGGAAAGTGCCAAAAAAATAGCTGTACTCTTTAGCGAACCCTTGTGTACAGGCCACAGCTCCAGCACATTTGATTAAGTTTCAGGTGTTATGATGAGCATCATAAAGACTGCTGTAAATAAACATGCTTTTATGTATTTTTTTTTCTTGGCTCTTTTTAATCTCGTCATCCTCAGAGACACTTTGTTGGTTTTAGTTCATCATTAAAAATGATTCTATGCCCTGCCCTTGTGGTCTAGGACATCAGCCACACAAAGCGTTGCTTCCCTCTCTTGTGGATTAAATGGGTAAAAATTCAGAAAGTAATTATCCTCTCTCTCCCTGCACTCCGGAGGTGGTATTGAAACTCAGCCTTGCATTTTGAGTGGTGGTCTCTTTGATCAGAGCAGAGAGGCAAGGCTGATAGAGCTTCAGCATTTTTTATTACTTTGTAGTGAACCAAAAAAAAAAAATAGGTGAAAACTACTTCTTGAATCTTCCCAGGGTGCCAAGAAGATTGCAATATGGATAAAAGGGAAAAAAATAGGGGTTGGTTTTGAGAGTGCTAAAAGCAGAAATAAAGAGTTATTAAAATGTGTTTTATATCAGTAAAACATGTTTTTAACACATTCCAAAGCATTCTTTGTATTTCAGTGTTTGTCTTTTTTTCTTGCTTTATGCCACATCTCATTTTCAGTCTAGATGCTAGATTCCCTGTCTTGTAGAGTGAAACATTGGAGCTTGTTTTCTTTTCATATTAATGACAGACAAACTAGAGTGGAATTCCTTTTGGAGAGGCTAGTCAGGTTTGGACACAGTGGATTGTACTGTCTTGGTGAAAGGTGTCCAAACACCTGTTCCCCAGGCAGAGGCCATTACGAAGGAGTGAGAGGGACTGGCATGTTGTGAAATACTTATTAGATGTGGACAAAGAGGGACAGCAGCTGGCATTCTCAACTTCTTCAATGTCAGCCTGTGAATCTTCTGACAGATGGGGAGAAAAAACCTAATCTCCAAGACAACAGCTTACAAAGCAAGTGGCTTCCTCATCTCCTTCACCAAGACATCTGTGTGATGTACTTTCATAAGTCAGCATAACAGATCATTTTTTCATCGAGTGTGCGCTGAATAGGCCCATTTCATGGAAAATTGAATTTCCTTACTTAATGTAAATAAAAGTGTGATATTGTATGCAAATACTGTGAATGTTTAAAATGCACTGTCCACTCTCCAGTCCATATAGTCCATTTATAGAGATAAGCTGGTTCCTTAGATTCACCTATTCAGCCTTAAACTAACCCTAGCCATGCCTATGGATTCTATAGCTGTTTGGCCACACCTATTCAACCTACAGCAGTTGGGCCCCCACTACTCAGTGGTTTAGCTCCACCCATTCATACTGAAGTTAGAAAAAATGTTTCAGCCCAGAGAACCTTTTAAATTACACACAATTCAGGACAGCCAATCAACACTGAGATCCTTTACATATATCAGTCTTAAAGGCACAATAACAGATATGTACAACTTGTTAGCATTTTTTTATATTTTATTAATAGCTTATTACAATTATAAATACTAGTTTATTAGGCCATAACAACTAGAAACTTAGCATATTTTTAAGTTAATACAACTTATTATTTTTATAATTTTATTACCAGATTATTACCATTATAATTACTAGTTTATTAGGTAATAACAACTGGAAAATTCATGCTTCACTGAGACATCTGAGTGATGTACCTTCATAAGTGAGCATAACAGATCATTTTTTAAGTTTGCCCTGAAAAGGCCCAAATAAGTGAGCTCACTTTCCTGCTAACAGTAACAAAATTTGAAATTTGTCTGTTTCATTAAAAAGGATAGTTATAAGCCATCCTTCAATAAGTTATTTTTTTTAAAAATGGTTATTCACTCTATTTTACAAAAAACAGTTCCATCCATTGAAAAGGTCCTTTTGGGACCCAAAAGTTGTTCCTAAGTCTTTGCTCCAAAGTATGGGTTCCGTTTGGTACCTTTGTTTATAAAAGAATGATGCCTGTACACACAATACATTAGTAATTCAGTATTATTTACTTACCTCTGACTTCCATTGAAGTCATTTCACAGATGTCTGAGTTATACTTTTAAAATAGTTTTCGGGCCATAAATAAAGAACAGGCCTTATCAGTTTCCAAACTTAATTAGGCATCGTGTCCCATCTGCAGTCCATCTCATCAATTATTTCTCAGGCCCTGCCGCAGCTACCCATTCCCAATTAACTATTTATAAACCTTTAATGATTCACAATATGCAGAGGCCCTAATCTTTATGTAAATTGGTGTGATTCATCACATACCTCCTTATCTTTGGCCACTCAGTTACACTCGCTATACAGTATGTTGGGATGAGGCATAAAGAGGTCACGAGGGCCTGGTTTTGGACCACTATCCAAATTCCAATCCTAATGGACAATTTCCCAACCCAAATAGGAAGTTAGAGAGACTGCTCCATAGCTTCCAAATTACAAATAAAGAGTTGATTTAGTATGATTGCTTGGCTGATATATCCCTTCGGTTTTCTGCCCCTATAGTTTACTTAAGAGGTTTATTTTAAATTTAAATCAAGGCTTGTGACATGGCTCTAAGTCCCTGAATAGAAGCCTTGACCATGGGTTTGTGGCAGTGTGGAAACCCCAGACTTTGCTCAGGCTTGGATCGGATTCATGTACTTTTCCTTAAGAATACAAAGAAAGGGAGCTTTATGGGATTGCTTTGTTAAATCCACAAGGCATATGCCCCAGAGTGCCAACTTAACAGAATGTTTTATCTTGGTTTAATCAGCCTTTAGTCTAATCTGAGATGATTCGTATCCTCTCTTAAGGAATATCCCATTTACCATTGAGGGTACAATGCCCCTGGAGGTCTAAAATACACCTTGGAGCAAGAGTTCACTGATGGTATCCCACGTTCTAGAAGACCTTCAATGCTGTGGCAGGTATTTAGCACATTTAGTTGTTATTCCTGTAACTGCAGTTGGATTTGAATGGTAAGAGCCAGTTGCATTTCCAGTTATTTCATCTAACCATTATCCTGACTCCTTCCGAGTTTGTCTTAAGTGGCATCTATGTAGCTTAAATGCGAGTTGTATAAACAAAATGATGGACACATCGGCTAAGCGACAGCACATTAGATTCACTTGATCACTATTATCCAGTGAAACAGCGCCAAGCTGAAAACCTGGCAGCTCCTCTGGCTTTGTCCCTGTATAAACTCCAAAAGAGGAGTGACTCTGTGATGCTTGAATTCTGTTAGACTTCCCATGCTTACTGTCAACAGCTTGGCACTAATGAGCATCCTGGGAAAAACACTGCTCTCAGCTCATCTGGAACCAATGCTCCTGTTTTAAGGCTGCCACTAACAATTACACAGCAGCGCACATACAAAACCGCTGCTATTTCTAGAAAGGGTAAAATGGAAACTGGGCTGTATCCTGCTTTTGCATTCGCAACGAACACAAGCTAAAGCAGGTGGATGGTGAGGTTTTGGGGTTGTTTTCCTGGCTTGTTTTGCGAAGTGGGCTGTGCCTGTTGACTCGTGACTTCAGGGCTACCTGTTTAGCATTCTGTACAGTGAAGCGGAGAGAAGCGCCTGCCATCTCCAATATCCAGCCCATGCCTTCTCCCTCTGCCTGCAGGAGCTGCTCTGCCAGACTCCCTGCATAAGAAACAGATTGGGGAGGGGTCCACCTCTGCCTTTTGTTTAAAGCAGTTTCAAGGTACTCTTCTTTCACTGTACACCAGTTCTCAGCTCAGATCTAGTCACATGTTGGTGAAATCCACCAGCTTCCCTCAGGCTTCTCTTTGCATACTTGCCGAGTGCTGCGGTGATTAAGCACAGATGATGATACTCCTGTACTGACTTTTGGAGGCATCATTTTGCCCACAGAAATGTAGCATTTACATCAGAGTTGATGCATGCAAACAAACAATCACAACACTGGATCATAATTAAGTATTTATGTGGAGAACCTGCTGGGTTTATCAAATGCACAGCATTACATACTAAAAGATGTTTTTATTCATTTTTCTCCAACCCCTGATGAAAGTAGACATTGGAAAAAGGGTCTTTTATACAGTTTTCATACAACTGAAAATTAATTTGACATAAGCACAGTCATTCGATTAAATGTGAAATGACTCACTGTAGAGAAACTTCCTGACTGAGATTTCTTTACAGTGGTGGTGATAAAAAGCAGAGGTCACAATGTTTACATTTTATTTGTGATCCAAAATGACTAGTGAAAAAATATGTTTTAGGCCAACAGTTTTTCTCAAAAACTATCATAAAACAATGTGTCAGGCATCAGGTAGTGTATTCATAACCATTGCAACTTATAGCAGCTTTCTGTGAGGCAGATCTTAGAGGCATTAAAAGCTCCAGATGTCTGTTTCCTATCAGCACCTCCATGAATAATGTATGTATGTGATTCTGTAAGTTCTTCAGAACTGAGAATTTCACATCAAACCACACTGACTGGCTTTGTTTACATCATAACAATTTGATTTATTATGCAATCCTGGTTGAATTCTGCTTTAAAGCTACACTATAAACGTTGTGGGGATTTGGAGACCTCTCTGGTGGAACTGTGTCATTGCATGCAACATGCAAAAGAACATTTCATAACATTACTTGTGCTTCAGATCTCTTCCACAAGCCAATAATCTGATGATTGCAAGTGAGTTGAAAATTATGTGAAATTGTTGTGAAGGAGGTGTTCTCTGAGAATAAAAGTGAATTATCTACTATTGTCATCATATCTTTATCAATTTATGGCATATTTTGCATTTCAGACCTAAACATTGAGCTGGACCTTCTTCTTAAGCCTGTGCATGTGAAGTTAATGCATAAAGACAGATGTCATGGTCTGAAATCTGACTTGATGTCGTTGACATTTATATGATTATTTCAGGCTCTATAGGGAGACACATAGAAGCACATAGACACCATATTTTAGCATGTTTATTGTTTTCTTCTGACTGAGTAATGCTACTTAATGCATATTTATAATGATCCTTAAAAGCCCTCAGAATAGGATAAAAGGAGAAATTATCCCATGCAAACACGCCTCATGAGACTGCAGTCTGTTTACTGTTTAAGCCCTTCCTGCCCTTTCATTTGACTTTGACATTACTCTATTTTTACATCTCATCTGTTTACTTTACATGGCATGTATGTGCATGAAATCAGGCGATGTGGGAATTATCAGAGACATTGAGCATGAATGCTGATGTGATCACCAGTATGTGGGCTTTAAGCGAGTGCTGGGAGCTGTAGTTTAGCTTAAGCAGAATATTTGACTCAGTCAGTAATAGCGTTCCATCATGGAGGGTATTATCTTTAATGCACAGTGTGGAGCGTGAAGTTACTCGGGCTGGAATCTCCCTCCCACAGTAATTGCCATTCCAAATTTTTCATGCACTCTGCTAGGTCCTCAAAATTTACACCCTCAGCTGCACTTGAGTTTCACAAACCGCCAGTGCTGTGTCACCGAGTCATATCCTACTGCATTTTATACACTGGAACTAATTCACTTTGAAAGAGCTTTCATGCCTGCGTCATGCATTCCAAGGGGACAAATGGTAGCACAAGTTGTTTATGTCAAAGTTTGAGAAAGTCAGTGGTACTAAATACTTGTGCAACATTTGTCCTCTCTGAGTCGTTATATAATGGGAAACAGAGAGTGAAAGCTCCAAGGAGAGATTTTCCACTTTGAAAACTGCTTGTAATGGAAGGGGTCCAATGTGGTCTACTGCAGGAATGTGGCATTCATTCCTGTTCCACGTGAATTCTGCAGTGTTTTATTGCAAATACATGATCTCTTACATTTTATTCACTCAATTTCACTTCTCTTCATACTGTAGTATACTGTACAATATGCTGGATGTGAACACTAGGAACATGCTTCGCTGAAAGTACACTTAGAAACTCATTTTTATGAGTTTAACAGTTTAACATTTGGGTTTGAATTTGAAAGTTTGATTGAGTCAGTAATGGTCTTTCCACAAAGGAACATTATTCAAAGACAGACACAGCTTAGAAACATATTTTTTTTCTGTTATTGTTCCATAATAAGGATTTTATGCACAGTACAGTACACCTTTGAATTATTTAGTACTGTTAGTCAAAAGGTGTCCCTAAAGGTGTCACTGACATTACATTCCCCTTTAGAAGACATTAGCATTTACACAAGCAGCACCCAAACACATCTTAACTCTTGTTTGCATCTAAAAGGGCTAGGGGGGATGTTTCTGAGGAGATTAGACATAAAATAATCCACTTGCATAATGAAGCGTAAAGTCAAAGGAAAACCAATGGAAATATTGGAATTTCCAACAGTGGAAATAAAAACTGCACGTCTGAGATGTGTTAAAGGTTTTATTGATAATAATTTATTGACAATGGTATTGGGAGTTTCAGCAGAACACGCTGGATAGAGCATCTAGCCTGAAATATCGTGCACTCTCATTGTGTGATGTGATGTTGTTGGCTGTGTGTTTGCTCCTGTGGGGCACACATCTCTATCACTGGCCTCTTTTTTATTCTGTTCAGTTTACTGTGTTTTTATTTCACTCTATTTATCCCTTTAGAGCCCATGTGTCAATCCTATCTGGCCCATGAAATTGTGAAATGATTTAAATTTTCTAAAAAACATTAATCAACTTCACAGCGTACTGCTCTACTACTATTTCCAGCACTACAACATAACGTGCTCTTCAACCCCCCCAACCCAACAACAATCTATGGGACACTAGTCATATCACCCAACACACTAGTTTAAGCATATAGGTAGGTTTAAAAGTCCTGCCTCCTGGTGACCTTTAAAGAGTATTCATGTAATATTCCTGCCACAAGCCTTTATATTGCTGTTGATGTTTTGGCATATTTTGGATAAACCATGGTCAGTGCAGGTTATGGCAAAATGTTATTTC
Source organism: Pygocentrus nattereri (assembly GCF_015220715.1). Taxonomy (NCBI): domain Eukaryota; kingdom Metazoa; phylum Chordata; class Actinopteri; order Characiformes; family Serrasalmidae; genus Pygocentrus; species Pygocentrus nattereri. Next base: position 15,372,950 of record NC_051218.1, read on the forward strand.
AAAATGAAATAAAAACGTAGGCGTTCTCTGCTCTGCTGATTTGTTGAGATGCACCAAGATAAATTCCTTCTATGGTTAAATACACTGTTAGAAAGCTTTTCCCAACGGGAAAGTATGCATTTGTACCTTTTCATAATCTAATGTTTGAAAAGAGAACAACAGAATAACAAGCCTGGAGAGAAGATGGGGTGTGTGGAGACAATACAACTTGAAAATATCATTTCAAAGGATTAGGGTACAATTAGCATCGCTGACTAAAGGTGTTGAGAAGTACCCCTGAGGGTACCAGCCCAGTGACAAGAGGAGGACTGCCCTAGTGATAGTTTCGTACCATTCTTTTCCGAGAATACAGTCATTCTGATTCTGATTCATTCGAAATATGTAAATAAGCAATAAAAATGGCATAAGCAAGTCATAGAAGTCATCCTTTTGTGAATGAACAACAAAGCGCTCTATTTTTAATCTACCCAAGTGTAAACAACCCTGCCTGCACACTAGCAGCCCTCCTGACCTGGCAGCTAATGGAGCATCTAATAAGAATGCCACTGGTTTGACTAAATGTACACTCTGGTGGCAAAGGATCACTGACACACACACACACACACACACACACACACACACACACACACACACACAGTCCTGATCTCCCTGCACATTCCATTAAAGAGCACGTAGCTACAATAACACACTGCTGACCATGAGCATGACTGCGGGAGCCAGTCTGCAATGACTGAAAGAATCCCGGGTGTCTCGCGCGAGGGGGAGAGTGCCGTGGGGAGGGTGTGTGTTTGTGCGTGTTTCGTGGTGGTAGTGGTTGGTTGGGGGGGGGTGAAATCTCTTCCCGTGGGATGGTCACGTGTCCTCGGGGAGTGCTTTACTTTAGGAGCCAGTCGGAGAGGGAATATGGTCCATAGCCGAGCGCTCGCGCACGGGGCTCAGTGAGCGAGACAGCAGCTTTTCAAGAAGCCTTTACACAAGAGCAGCAGCGCGTGGACTCCCGGAGCTGAGGAGGCGCGTGAGCACGCGATTACGCTCAACTTTCGGTAGTGAGAAGCCGCGTGAGCAGCGCGAGCTGTGCGTCTGCTGTGGACTGACTGGAGGAGCGCCTGTGCGCGTGAGGTAGGCGAGCTTTGGCTGCATACGGACACTTGTTTTCTCGTCTTGGAGCAGCGTAACTGCGTTGCAGTGCTTTGGTGGTGAAAGTGGGCTCGCCCAGCTGTTGCACCTCGTGCGTATGTGTGCGCGCGCGTGTAGGCTACTACGCGTTCGCTGCCATCTTTTATGCATGCCGTTTCATAAACATGACCGGATTACCGAAGCCACGTTTCTTCTGTTGCTTTAAAACACAAATATCTGCTGAGTTTCAAAGTAGAAGTTGCGTAACAGCATCTTCCCCCCTTTATTGACTCCAGCGTAATCATCTAGTGATGGGTGGTGAATCCACACCTACTGTGTCCAGCCGGACCCAGGTGTGCTCTAAAAGTGTCAGTTCAATACTCTAAGACAGTGGTCACCAGCCCTCCTCCTGGAGATCTACCTACCTGAGTGGTTTTGTTCCAAACTGCACCTAACAGTCTACTGCCCCCTTTATCTAATGCATCTGACCTGGCCAATTAAAAACTTCAAAGAAGTCCATCGGCTGGAGAAGATGTGGCAGATTGTGGTGGGAACTTGACTCTGCAGGAAGGTAGATCTCCAGGATTAGGGTTGGTGACCACTGCTGTAAGATGTTGCTGCAGCACATAAGTCAGTTCTCTTCATGCAGTCAGATGTAATGCTGTGTAACAGATGAAAGAAGAAGACAGTGCGCCTATAACTAGGTCACTTCAGGTGACTCCGAGTCAGTTCATCTGTTGGCCGCAGTCTGAACTTCTACAACTTCACACATCTAATCTCTGTGGATTTCCCAGGTAACACCCACTTTTTCTCGCCAAACCCACAGGGGGGGGGGGGCTTGAGGTGAAAGTGTTTTGAACAAATCAGTTTCATCCAAAGTATTTTCACTGGATTGCTCACAAAGTTTCTATCTATCTATCTATCTATCTATCTATCTATCTATCTATCTATCTATCTATCTATCTATCTATCTATCTATCAGATTCACCACATTTTTCAACATTGTCAACATTTTATGTAAAAGGTCAGAAGACGTGTTGGTTCAATAGTCTCTACAATGCATATCAAATGACTTTGAATGACTGACTTTGGTTACATCTCATGCAGAAAGTAATAAAGTGCCAGGTGATATAATAAGGGTTGTGTTGTATAATATAGCATAGAATAGAATTAAATTTTCATATGAAGTATTTTGGTCAAGTTCATCTAAGGCATCAGTAAATTGTTTTTAAATGAGTTATTCAGCATAATGCTACATAGTTCTACATATTGCTCTATGAATGTGTAGGCATTGTCATAGACATGACTCTGCTAGCCACAGGTTATGTCAACAAGAGGCCAACACCTGCATCACCAGCTGTGCTGCCATGGCCAAAGCAACAGAAATAAAGTGACAGTTACCCTGCTCATGCTGTCTGCATTTCAGTAAGTGCTGTGTCAAATGTGACTTTCCATTCTCTGCGTTGGCAGCTTTTCCTCAAGGCCTAATATTTAGCCAAAGGGTGGGTGACCTCAATCCTCATGCGCCTACTTGGATTAAGGTTTGTGTAGATAGTTGGCGTAATGAGTATGAATCTATTGCACGCTTTGTTTACCCGTGGACCATATGCACATCAGTAGATTCCACGTCAGCCACTGCTCCACCCAGATTAGGCCCTGTGGATATAGTCCTATGCTAAGCACTTCTTGGTGGCTATCTCCACAGCCATCTGTCATATCCTTTGTTTGCTGAGGGAGGTACTGTTTGAATTTTAATGAGCTGGACAGCTCGCATGATGTGCTTTGTCTGAGGGGAAGTACCTGGCATTAGGACATTAGGTATCCATCAGCAGCCCCCTCCTAGCCTTGTCTGGCTCATATAATGCACTCAAGATACCAAGAGGGGAAACAGTATGATCTCCTCAGTCTTGGTTTAGATGTGTCCCCCTGTTTATTTAGGCCCTTCTCAAGTTCCTGTCAGCTTTCTAGAATGATTTTAAGACCAGTGTTATTTGAGAAACTTATAAAACCAGCAATCAAGCTTTATACTGCTTGCTTTCCATTTTCATTATGTTTATTGGAAGAAAAATGTTCTGTGGATGCCTTCCAGGGACCTTCACTCAACTTTTCTCCCTGGTGTCCTTAAAAACACCAAGAGGAAAGTAGTTTCTTGATATTGGAAAGTGCAGAAGGTAATTTTCCATGGCTGACCCGGTGTGTTGAATGTATTTCTCGGGGCTGTGCAGTTGCTATTCTTATCCCAGCGATGGCAGTCTCACGCGGGTTGCGGAAGAGCTGGAGGGAGTATCTGCAGAGAGCGTGGAGATATGTCTTCCATCCACAGTCCCCCCAATGCCAGGAATCCTGGAGGAGATAGGGCTGGAACCCATTAATGCTGTTAACTCCTCATCAGGGGTCTGATATTCAATTAGAGGGTCTTGAGTTCATGCAGAGCTAAACGCTTTACGTAAGTGCAGCCCTGGGGCTGATTGATTAACAGTTTTTGTAATTGGCATCACTGTAATTTATTCTACTGTGCCAAGGGGCCAAGGAGAAATGGTTGGGGAAGTGAAATCTTTTCATGTACTCTCAACAAGTGTAGGTTGAAGATGAAGTGTTTTGAAAACTATTGCAGAAAAATGTTCTCAACTCAGCTAACCAGAGAGCATAGAAAGAAGTGGCTTTAAAATGTCACTAGGCTTGAGCAGACTGATGACGGATGTCATCTGTCATGGTCACCAATCAATCATTTGATGATTTAAATGTCAGAAAATGCACCATTCGTTGCTTTAAGGTGCACAGAAGAAATCATGTTTGTTTTGTAACCTTTGATTTATTTATTTTTTAATCTTTAGAGTGTTTTGCTTTAATGTGTAGTCCATGTCGGTATCAGTCTAAACATTTTGTCTGGCTTCAGAACATTCTGTAGCAGCACAAGGTAGTATTTTTTTAAGCCATGGTTGTGCGTATTGAAAAGATAAAGTGCTACAGCCTTCTCTCATGAGGACTTGAATGATTTTCACATTGTTTAAATCAAAGTTAAAGGAGAATCCCACATATTTTTTGTCTGCAAAATTACTTTGTTAATATGTTAAGAAAACATAATTCGGAGTGGTCCACAGTGGCTTCTTTCTAGGGAAACTTCAGACATTTCCACAGTAGCTGGTGATAGGAACCAAGCATCCATCCATCCATCCAAACATCTGGCCTCTAAAAGCTGACATTACCTCACAAAAAGTTATTGTTTGAAGTGGTTATAAATATAGAGCCTGAGATATAAAACTCAAGCTGTTGTTAGGCAAAATAGTCCCCAAAGACAAGTTTTTAAAAAATATTTTCCACTATTTTACAAGCATTACAGATGAAAAACTCATGAAGGTTCACTGATGAAAATGGCTATGTTTGCATTTTAGGCATCACAACCCCTGGTTCTTATTATCACCATTTTTAAGATATTTTGCTTCAGTGAATCTTTTTAGATCCCTTTTGCTACAATAACAGTAAAGGAGAGCTGCAATAACAGTTCTCTGGTGGCTTAAATCATACGGTTAAGCCGTTTTATTTTAATGATAAGTGAATTATAGGCTGTAAGTGTGTGATTTATTAAACCTGTAGCAAAAGCTATTAAACCACACTAAGAACTACCAAACCATAGAAAAAACAAAGTTAGCTTACAGGTTTCTGAGCAGAAACTCAGCATCTTTATTATCTTAGGTTTAAGCAGAGTTCTCTGTAGTGTTACTACATTAGCTGAGAGAATTTAAGAGAATCCACGGTTTAGTTAGCAGCAGCCTCTTAGTCAGTATTTCAGTGTCAGCAGAGGCATTATCTCTCTTGCCAGTGAACCATTCATTGTGCCTCAGTTATACTTAGTGGGGTGATTTAAACTTTCTTTTATTGTTTTCACCTTACACATTCAGCACTCACTGAATGATGGTTCAATGGAGTCTGCTTTACTGTAACCACACTAGGCAATCGCAGAACTCGTCTTGCTTTTTCAGAGAGAGGTTTCAAAGAATATCACCATGCTGATAGTGCTGGCGTGGTGAGATGTGTTATTTTGGACACTATTTGGAGTGTGAGGCCTACCAGAGTGAAACTGTTGTGGGTTTGTGAGAGTTCACCTTAAATGTCTAATGTTGCCCCGAGCCACATGTTGGAAAAGAGTGCTGGGAACAGTTTGCCACAGACAACCAAATGCACTCTAACATAATATTAATTTTTAGCATTCAGAAAGCTAACCAGGGTCATTCATGCAGAGCTTTATGGATGTGCCACTTCAGTTGTAACGTGAAGGCAAGCATGAATTTTACAACTGAGGTTTCCCAACTGCCTGCCATGGCTGTCAGTGTAAAAGCATAACCTGTGAAGAATCTCAGAGTGATCCCTTACTGCAGGATCAGACATCAGAATGGAATTAATGTGATTATGCTAAACTGTTACCGGAGCAACTTGTCTACTGAGTTTAATAATTCTAGCAGTAATTAAAGCTGCAGAATGTGGACAAAATACTAGTGCAGCTGTTTTATTGCGATGCATTGTAATTGCAATACCCTTTGCAATATATATATATATATATATATATATAATTTGATGAATGAACCTGACATGAAAATTCAACTCAGTTTTCAAAAGTGCTGCATACTTAAATCATTGAGATGTAAACAGTATCATTCAGAGTAGTCTGATGTGAAATGCTTCAAAACATATGTGGGCAGAATATTTCACAGTGGTGCTGATTGGAACCAAACATCCAAAACATTTAATGCCTCTTAATGCTACCTAAATCTATTATGTGTACAATGCCTGATGCCAGATGCCGTTGTTTAGCAATAGTTTTAAGATATTTTTTGCCTAAGACTTTTTTATTTAATCTATTCATTGTGTAGAATAGAGAATGGGAAGGGTTTTACAACTTTTACTATTATCAACATTACAAATAAAAACTGGTGACTGTTCATTTTGGAAAAGAGAGAAAGGTGTTCTTTTTTTGTTGTAGACGTCACGACCCATCACGGTAAAGAATCTAAGTGGGCCAGTTTCTCTTGAATGGCACATCACTTTCATTTCCCATCAAGCCACTCTGAATAACTTTGTTGATATCTCAATGGAATTATGCAAGAATTTGAAAAATGTGTAAAATTCTTTTTTAACTACTTGAAAGGCCAGGGTTTGCTGCCAGGCCCAAAGTTTTATTACACAATTATAACCTAATAACCGATCAACCACCTTGCATTAGAGTCCATGCAGTTACTGAATAATAAGCATTGATTAGTAATAAGCCTGGGATCTTAAAGGGGTTGAAGACTGGCTTGAACTATTTTGACCAAAATAATACATTTCTGCCCGCGACCCTGACGGAGAAGCGGCTTAGAAAATGGATGGATGGATGGATGGATGGATGGATGGATAATACATTTCTGTTGGATTACATAAAAGACCTGATTTATCATAAAATCCACACTCATCTGGTACTTGTATTGGTCAAGATGCTCATAGCACATATGTTTACTGGCTAGAACACTCATTTGCATATCAGTATTGCAAAAGTCAATGTTGTGTTGTGATAATGAGTTAAAGACTGATGTATTGTGCAGCCCTAGCACTTATCAGTTCTTGCTCTATGTGATATCTAAACAGAGCTGTGTGCAAAAGCAAGTAGCACCCCACTAATGCAATCCAAGACCAAGACATCACCTTATATGATTTATTCCAAATAGACAATCTTATACAGTTTATTTCTATTATATCATTAGGAATTATCCATCAGTGGCATGGTATTAGTGTTCCTCAGATGATCACCAGAAACCAGCGTTAACTTCCACTGTTAACTTAGCAGTGTTGACGGTAGCACGATCCCCGGCAAGATGTTGTGCCAGTTTGTCTCATGAGAGAACTGTTCTCTGATTTTCTTGTTATGCACACAGCTGAAAATGCCTTGTCAGTTCTCTCCAGCTGAAATAATTACCACCGCTGTAAGCTCATTAGCCACAATGCACATTACTGTCACTTAGATGAATACTGAGGCATTTTTCCAAGCTGAGAGGAATGGCGTGACTGTCAACACCACAACACAATATCAGACTTACCTCACCACCCATAAAGAACCTCATAATGACCCCCTGTTGGAGGTTTGGTGGTGGGTGGTGAAGGAGGGGCAAGGTCAGGAAGGGTCATGAGATGGCCTTAAAAAATTCCTTCCAGGAAGACTCATCCTGTCATCTGCTTTTGTCTTTTTGTCCAACAGTGTGACAGAGCTAGCCTATGGCTGTCTTAACTGGCCTCTTGCTTCTTTGGTCCTGACAGAGGATACTGACGAATAGAGCTCATTAAGGGGCTTGAATTGCATTTTTCATAGGCAGCAGCAGCCTACATGCACACAAATGGAACCCCACAGTCAGTACGGTGTCAGTAAAAGTTGCTCAGTGCCTTGAGGTCTCACACCTCCATTGTGTCAGTTTCAGTAAATGCGCAGCACCAGGCCGGACCAGACAGGAGGCCTGTCATGAATTTTTTACAGCAGTGGGTCAAACGTGTCCTGTCCCGGCTGATAAAAATAGCAAAGATGTTAAGAGTGTTGTAATTCTCCTACAGGGACAACTTAAACAGCCCACAATGTTGTTCTACTCATTGTTTTGTCTACTGAGAAACTCGCATGCCTAACAGCAGGGTTTGCATTGTCCAGACTGCAGTTATAATGACAGATTGTTTTAGAGAGAGCAAGACACAGAGAGAGGATGACCTCCCAAGGATTATTTAACCAATAGTGATGTAAAACAGCATGCACCAAATGTGGGATTAGAAGCAACATACAGACCACCCTTCATTTATTTACTTTTTAGTCAAAGTGGCCGTTCAGTAATTCATTTGCAAAATAGATAACAGAGAATATGTGACTAGATAGACAGATAAACAGCCCTTCAAGTATTTGTCTTTGAGTAGAAAATCAAGCTCCACTCTTGCTTCAGATCTGAAAAAATCCACAGGTGTCTGTCAATCCACCTTAAATGGTGCAGCAGTTACATTGGGGCACCCACTGTGAGAAGACAACTGAATGCTTATGAGTCTGAAATGATGTGTAGCTGTCAAGAAGTCATTACTGAAAAAAGGAAATAGACACTTTTAGGAATAGGAACTTTTGCAAATCAAAGAAAGTTACTGGTGTTTTCAGAACAGTGGACTGACCACCCCAGAGTCCAGACTTCATTATCACTGAATGTGTTTGGAATTAACTGGATGGTGAGAAGTAGAAATGAAGCCAACTTCTAAGACTAAAATTGAGCCTTGTGGGAAGAATATCCCTGCAGAATTCTTTGAAAAAAGAAAAACTGGTCTTCCAAAAAGAATGATAAAAATAAAAGGTGGACACCAAATATAAAATAATCATTTTAATAATAATAATAATAATAATAATAATAATAAAAATGTATGTTTTCAGGTTTTTCCTGATACTGAAAAATGATTAAATTGTACTTACTGTAAGTTTCAACTGAAGAGTGGCCTCTAACTTTTGCACAGTGCTGTTGGTACCATGGTTGGTTGTCCATACACCCTAAAGAGTAAGGTGCCAAACGGGTCTTCCTATGGTTCCATAAAGAAACTTGTAATAGATTGCTCTTAAAAGAACTGTTTTTTTTTAATCAGATAAATAAACTTTTTCCGAGTTTAAATTCACTAATTGAAGTCTTCTCCTTCAAACCAGTAATCATTTAGGAATATTTTTAGCAATGTTTCCTCAAGCCACCTGTTTCTCCTTAGAGACATTTTGTCTCATATTTGATTTTAAGGATGTCATAATACCAATTTAGTTTGGTTTCCCCTTAGAAATGCAGTTATCTGTGTCTCAAGATCTTGTTTGAGTTTCTTTTTTTATTCCATCAATGTCAATTGCTGTGTCCTCTGCAAAATTAGTTTTCTCTCTTGTTCCAACCTGCTGTTATATTTCGCTCTTGATGAAAATGGCCTAGATTTTCAAACAGGTCTTTGCGAGGGTGGTGCCTTGATGCCAGAGCTGGAGCTCTAACAAGCAAAGTTATTTGCATCTTTCTCATCATGCATATTTCATTATGCTTTCAAACTATGCAATGTGGCAATCTGCATTTGGTCCATCAGCCTTTTACCTCTCCTTCCACAAATGTTAATTTTGCTGATTAAGACTTCAGCAGTTTTTGCATATTGCAGCACATCTGAGGTCATTGATTCCATTATAGATATTCGCAGGCCTAAGACAATATCCATAAGCTAATTGCGGCGCCTGCTTTTCCTCAGTCATACAGACTTGCTCAGAAGAAAAGCTCTTGATCTGAGAAGAGAACTAATTGCCCTGCTCCACTGGCATGAATCTCCAGCTGCTGATTTGTCCCCTCTCTGCTCAGAGGCTATGAATGGGAGATGGATTATTTGCATTTGGCTGGAAAGGTTACAGATGCATACAATTAGCATATGCCAACACGTCTATTAAGTTAAGTTAGTCATTAATTCTCTGACTTTCATGTTGGTTAAACTCCCTTAATTTTCTCCCAAAGATGATGTTATATGCCCTCCTCCCCTCTCTGGGCCTCCTGTCACATTAATGACTCCAGTGACTCGTGAGAAAGTCGTCTAATTAAGGGATTTGCTAAATGTCAGTGGCACTGTCAAACCTTCAGCTTTATACCATTTAGCTACAATGAAGTCAGTCTCTTAGCGCGCTAACCATCGCTCTGTGCCAGAAGTGTCGGCTCTGTAGTGGCTCTGTTTGAGCCCCCGTGGTTTTGGAGTGGCTGCTTTCAAACCTGGCCAGGTCATGGCCACAGCTTGTGGGTCACTGCACTGTTTCGCTCCCCATGCGCAAGAGTGTCTCGCTGTGCCTTAAGAAGCAAATAAAGGCCGCCATTGTAGCCTTGCGCTCCGGCTGCTGGATTCCAGGGCTCGGGAGAGGAAATCTATCCATGGCGCTAACAAAAGCAAAGCCACATACCTCTGAAGAAATCAGCCAGGGGGATCCTGGGAAAGTTTGTGCCCAATCTTGGGATTTTTCTTTTTTCTTTTTAAATGGAACATGATGCCAGTTAGCATCGCTTTCATCTGATGTGTTTTGCCTCTGTGTGTGGGAAATGACGTTCCAGTCGTGATGACCATTCAGCTTGTTACATTCCCATAGAGACCTTAACAGTAGGGCTGCTAGACGCCGATAGTTCCCACATTGAGCAGGGAGGTTTAAAGCGAATGTTGAGTGAAAATTTTAATTTACACACTCTTAATCCAGATGGAGTCCATCAGTCAACACAGGTTTGGCATCCAACGTTTGCCTCTTTAGTTTTTCTGTGAGGCTGATGTAGCTAACAAGTAATGAAGCTTATGCACATCAGTTAGCATCATGCAGACTGCCGCATAAATTAGGTATTAAAATACCTTAAAAAAGAAAAAAAATAGCATTTTAGGAAAACAAAGAAAAATGTTTATTGTATTTACAGTAAAGAACATTTATAAATAACATTTCACCTGAAATTGGAATGTGTAATAAATAATATTTAAAAACCTCTTCCACCTCAGTTGGTCTGGGCTTCACTGAGCCTTCAGCAAAAGTTAAAGATAAGATGTTTAGTCTTTTAGATATAATTTAGATGTGGTATTTATTTTGTTAAACAACAAACTTCCATTTTAATTCAGTGCGATGTCACAGGACTAGTTTGGTTGCAGTAAGTGTAGTTTTTCCTTTCTGTCTGTTTTTCCTGCTTATCATGAATATTATTCATTAGAAACCTGCATAAACAGTCCAGCAGCATTTTCATTCCACTCCACAGTCCGGGTCACACTGCTTCTGGTATACTTTCACACTAGAAACCGTTTGACTTGTAAATGCTTATTCGTACCACAACAGAGCATAACAGAAAAAAAACAGTAATATTTATGTGAAGAGAAATATCAGAAAGATGGATTTAAATTAAGTTTTGATTATTAATTAATTAGTCCGAAAACACCCTGTATTAGTTAGACGACATAGGTTACACAACTAATATTAACAGTGCTGTTCTGTTAGAATTACTTTCATGTGTGAACACAAAGAAGGATAAAGCAACAAAGCAGCCATCTTCAGCCCTCTGCTCGAGTGTTCAGGTCTCTTCTTTTCCAACTAGCAAATAGTTCTGATCCAGATCTGGCATGATTCTAGCAGTTTTTCCGGCCCAGATCTGGCTGCTAGATCTGGTCCAGAATCAAAACGCTTGCTGGGCCTGAAGTGGCCCACATGCATGCAGCCGAATGTGAAGGGACCCCATTCTTTCCCCATATTCTTCCCAGCCAGCACTGCCATATGTCAGCCAACTGAAAGCCTGCTAAAGGTTTATATACAAGATATAACACCATGTTTAACATATATTTGCAGCTAACCAAAACTTTGTAACACAATTGTTGAGTTTTATGCCACAGCCTAATGTTTGATTCTGTTCTAGATCACACCTTGTAAACTAGTTGCCAATTCTTTGCAGATATTCTGTGAGGTAAATCAGATGAGGTATATAGGCTTCTGAATAACTGCTTCTTAAAATGTTTGGCTTGCTATCAGGCAAAAAAGACCTCATGCAGACAAACCGCATTCTAATATATACAGTTCAAGTGACTGCTATAGCCTTTTGAGGTGGAAAGAGGGGAGTAGGTTACTGACTAACAACTGCCCAAACATATTCGCTGGAATAGCATAAAGTGAGGGGACAATTGTATCAATCCGATTTTTGCCCAAAGTATCACTTTACAGCATGCTTTTACACAAATGTCTGAGAACTACTGCTGCTCTGCAGTGGAGGCCAACACAAGATTTCCTCTGTCCTTCACTAAAGCAAAGGATGACATTATCAAAGGTCTTTTTGTGCTAAATCACCAATTACTGCCTAAGACTTAAGCTCATAAACAAGGTTTCAGCTATATTCTTCATTATGTGCTTCTTTGTGGGCAGAACATGGCTCCTCCAGTTGTCTCTGCTATCTTAGCTACTCTTCCCACACACTGACTGACACTGCAGCTCCTTTGAAATGCCTACAACCGACAATTAGCAGTGAGGAGGCTGTGCTCTACGGGGCTCTTAGTTCTAACTGCTAAGCGCATTATTGCAGATTTGCAGGGAAAGGCTCAGATCCAGTAGGACTTTGTTTAGCTTCAGATCATTATTTAGGGTGGCATCATGTCACATGCTTATGCCATGATCAGCGTAGGCAGCCACTGGTGACAGCTTTTGTCTCTCTCTCTCTCTCTCTCTCTCTCTCTCTCTCTCCCTCTGCAGTATCAGACACAGCTGTTGCTCATGGCTGCTACTGTGTAATAGACAACCTTGCTTTAATCTTTGTGTCCTCTTTTTAATATTTCATTTACAACTAGTTTGCCACGACTCTGCCACGACTCGACTCTGGTCCTTTTGTCCTTTTGTCACTTTTAATCTTTGCCGAAATATCATTTCTGGGGTCTTGGAGAAGATAAATAACCTTTGTGTTCGGAGTGACGTTCAAGATAACATTTTTAATTCATTTCTTCAGAAAAAGTCTACATGCCTCTCCTAGGGCAAAGGGTGCCGTGGTATTTGAATGGCGCAGAAGTCTACCAGCAATCAGAGACTTGCTTTGAAGTGACAAAGGAGCCATAGATGTCGTTAGCCAAATAACATGTCATGGGAGAATAGTGGGTTTAACCCAGAGCAAAGACACAGTGCTGCTGTGGAATCTGTTGGTTAACTTTGCTCAAACTTAGCTGACTTATACTGTATTCAATCAGAAGCAGGTCATAACAAGTAAAAGTCAATCAGAGAACATAACACATTTTCATCCTGTACCATGACAATGGTTGCCACTTTGGCCCATTTCTGTCATTGAGATGTAAACAAAGACATTCAGAGTGGTGTGATGTGAAAAGGTGCACTGTAAGAAGCTTACTGACTCGTTTTTATATGTGATGTTGATGATGGTAAAATCGCCATCATAAAAGGTTTTAGGTCAAACATTTATCTCAAAGCTATCATAAAATGATATTTTTTAGAGGCTTTGCGTGTTTGTTTCCAGCCACCACCACTGCGAGTAATTCTGATTCAGTAAGTTTCTCTTGAATGTCACACTTCACTTTAAAACACTCTGAATGACTGCGTACATCTTAGAAATTTAACAGAAAATCTGTAAAAGTGATAGAATTCCCTGTACAGATTTTTCTTTGAATGTTTTTAAATGATATAACTTTTACTTATATGTTTTACTTATATATACAGTACGTACACTCGTGAGCACTTTATTAGGAACACCTCCTTGTTTCTACACTCATTGTCCATTTTGTCAGTTCCACTTACCATATAGGAGCACTTTGTAGTTCTACGATTACAGACCCTGTTCTTCAGAGGTCAGGACCCATACAGGACACCACTCCAGAGCAGGTATTACTTGGGTGGTGGATCATTCTCAACACTGCAGTGACACTGATGTGGTGGTGTATTACTGTATGTTGTGCTGGTATGAGTGGATCAGACACAGCAGCGCTATTTTTAAACACCTCAGTGTCACTGCTGGACTGAGAATAGTCCACCAACCAAAAATATCGAACCAGTAGCATCCTGTGACCACTAATGCAGGACTATAGAATGACCAACACAAACTTTGCAGTAAAAGATGAGCTACTGTCTATTCCTTTACATCTACAAGGTGGACCAACAAGGTAGCAGTGTCTTATAGAGTGGACAGTGAGTGGAGACACTGTTTAGAAACTCCAGCAACACTGCTGTGTCTGATCCACTTGTATCAACACACTAACATGCCACCACCACATCAGTGTCGCTGCAATACTGAGAATGATCCACAAGCCAAATAATACCTGCTCTATAGTGGTCCTGTGGGGATCCTGACCATTGAAGAACAGGGTTAAAGGGGGCTAACAAAGTATGGAAAGAAACAGATGGACTACAGTCTGTAACTGTGCAAATACAGTGCATCTATATGGTAAATAGAGCTGATAAAATGGACTATGAGTGTAGATACAAGGAGGTGTTCCTAATAAAGTGCTCTGTAAGTGTATATGTATATTTATGAGATGTTTATGTGAGCCATTGATGCTTGACATTGACACAGTTCTTAATTCACTTTCTGAGTTAATTTCATTATTATAGCACCAGTGTTGATTTGCTATTGCTGACACATTTTACTTTACCATAGTTTTTCATTCCAAAAAGATAAGAATTACTGACAGCGCTAATACACTTTTAAAAAAAGGTACCATCTAGATAAAATTTAGGGTGCAGACCACGTAAATGTAAAACATTGTCCTTAAGGCCCAGTTAAAGGAGTTTTAAAGTACACTTTTTAAGGTACACGTTATATGTTTTCATAACTTGTATAAGCAGAGAAATAAAATATAAAGCTTGGAATCAAAATGAAGTATATAGAGTCAGTGCCACAAAAAAATGCAAATGTGATAGAATATGGTACGATGTTCTCAAACTCAAAGTACAGAATACGTACTTTTTTGTCTTGTTTTGTTTTATTTTGTTTTGTTCTGTTACTGGTTTCTTTTGTACCAAAGATTTGCCAAACTACTTTTAGTTTTTACTTTGGTAATTATTTCACTTCATAGAAATGACAATACTTTAACTTGATTGTATTGAGTTTTGGCTCCTCTAGCCACTGATGGACTCCATGTAAACCACTGCAGTCTGCATTACATAATCCACTCTGTATGTCCACATTAACTAGTATGTCAATTGACATCTGTCATGGCAATTATCGCTGGGTCTTTTTTGCACCTAGTGAAGTGTAATAATTGCCCAAAGGTCAAACATTGGTAGGCAACACCCATAGAACTGTATGTAAATGTGCTGTGTTGTTGTACCCTGCCCCAGCAGCAGTTCACAGTGGGTTAGGAAGAATGTCAGTCATGTGGAAGGACACCCAGGCCTTCCACACACAAAAACACACACACAGACACACATACAAACACACACGTGCAGAGTGTAAACCAGAGGGCTGGCGTGGCAGGTAGGCCGCTCAGGGTTCAGTGCTGTATCTGTTGGAAGTAAGGGGATAGCCTTGTGACAGGTGGCTGTCCCTGGGCTGAACTGCACAGTTCAGCGGCAGGGCTAAGTGCCCCCCGCTTGCTCCCGCCCAGCTCAATTTCCACTTCCACGCCGGCTCTCTGGCACCGGCTCCCCCTGCCAAAACCTGAGCCATACTCAGTCTCCTCAGGCCAAATTCCCCCGGCGCACGGCAAATCAAATTTCCTCCCGGATACCAACCAGCACCTGAGCACTTGCTATTGAAGCACCACTGCCAGAAAATGGACCCATAATTGTCAGAACAGCAGTTTATCTTTCTAGTTTCTCTAATTTAAAAGCAGACCTAAGAGCCG
The DNA here is from genome assembly GCF_015220715.1 of Pygocentrus nattereri. Lineage (NCBI taxonomy): Eukaryota > Metazoa > Chordata > Actinopteri > Characiformes > Serrasalmidae > Pygocentrus > Pygocentrus nattereri. The sequence goes on from NC_051218.1 coordinate 15,388,394, forward strand.
CTACCGCTATTTTTCTCTAATGCTGACTTACATTATCAAATTATTCAGTTTAAAGTTTCTCTCTTCCCTTGAGTGGAGAGATGACTGAATCTTAAAGTGTTCCATTTGGGAGGTAAATGAACATGGAGTGTATGGTTGTGTGAAAGCTTTGTTTGGAATTTGGTTCTACTTGATACATACTTGTGTCTAGTAAATACAGGGCTAACATTGCTAGCATGTTTATAATTTCTACATGATTTACATATCGATCTATCTGTCCCTCCCTCTCGCTTTTTCATATGCATACATACACTACATTGCCAAAAGTATTTGCTCGTCGGCCTTCACACGCATATGAACTTGAGTGACATCCAATTCTTAATCCACAGGGTTTAATATGATGTCGGCCCACCCATCATTTCTGGGAAGGATTTCCACAAGGTTTAGGAGTGTGTTTATGAGAATTTTTGACCATTCTTCCCGATGTTGGACGAGAAGGCCTGGCTCGCAGGCTCCGCTCTAATTCATCCCAAAGGTGTTCTGTTGGGTTGAGGTCAGGACTCTGTGCAGGGCAGTCAAGTTCTTCTACACCAAACTCGCTCATTCATGTCTTTATGGACCTTACTTTGTGCAGGGGTGCACAGTCATGTTGGAACAGGAAGGGGCCGTCCCCAAACTGTTCCCACAAAGTTGAGAACATGAAATTGTCCAAAATCTCTTGGTCGGCTGAAGTATTAATAGTTCCTTTCACTGGAACTAAGGGACCAAGCCCAAATCCTGAGAAACAACCCCACTACATAATCCCCCCTCCACCAAACAGTATACTTGGCACAATGCAGTCAGATAAGTACCGTTCTCCTGGCAACCACAAAACCCAGACTCATCCATCGGATTGCCAGATGGAGAAGCGTGATTCGTCACTCCAGAGAACATGTCTCCACTGCTCTAGAGTCCAGTGGTGGCGCTTTACACCACTGCATTTGATGCTTTGCATTGTGCTTAGTGATATAAGGCTTGGATGCAGCTGCTCAGCCTTGGAAACCCATTCCATGAAGCTCTCTACACTGTCCTTGAGCTAATCTGAAGGCCACATGAAGTTTGGAGGTCTGTAGCGATTGACTCTGCAGAAAGTTAGTGACCTCTGTGCTCTGATGCGCCTCAGCATCCGCTATCATTTTACGTGGCCTACCACTTCGTGGCTGAGTTACTGTCATTCCCAATAGCTTCCACTTTGTTATAATACCACTGACATTTGACTGTGGAATCTTTAGTAGCGAGTAAATTTTTATGACTGGACTTGTTTCACAGGTGGCATCCTGTCAGCGACCACTTCATATGTTCAGTTTCCAGTCAAAATAACCATTACTTTTTATTCTTTTTTCAAATATATTTCTGAGGAGATTAGATATAAGAAAAGACAACTCAGTGCTACGGGTCTGAAAATGTGTAGCATTACTGAGAAAAGGAACTAGACAAGGAGAAAATATGCAAATCAAACAAAGAAGCTGCTGTTGTTCTCTGAACAATATACGGACCACCCAAGAGGCCACAGCTCAACATCACTGAAAGTGTTGGGATTACTTACTGGTTCTTAATGGCTGTTGACTGGAGATTAAATAAATGAAGACTGATCTCTGACCTTTGCACAGTGCTGTGTATATAGATTTAATTTGTATATTACATTTCTTTCATGTGCATTCTAATAACAAGATTCCCAGTTTTTTCCGGGTTCTTCGTCTTTCAGTAATGAATTTAGTTGAGAAGTTGAAACAATATAAGATTCATGCTTTCAGAGTGAGGTGCTGTGCTGTATGATTGCATCTCTGTGGCATTGCATTAGCAGGTCATGCTGCTCCTATCACAGCTCAAGGCGCTCCATGCATATTTATTGTTTGCCTCAGATTCCCGCAGTTCACTTTATCAGACTCCTGTAGAATCTTGCATCTCAAATATCAGTGCACACGATAGTAAGATAAATGGCTATGTGAATACATATAACTGAAATAGAGTAGAGCAGAACTAAATTGTATGTCATTATTACCATACCATTAATACAAATTATTATGTAAAAAACAATGGAAGTAGAAAGAGACTCGAAAGGGTAATTCTGTTCTTGTGGTTTAATTGGGGAATATGTGTTTATGTGCCTGATATATTATCTGACAAATTAACTTGCGTCTTTTCCTCTGAGAGGGATTTTGTTACTTGTGGTCACTAGATGGCAGTATGGATGCACATTCACACATACTCCACTGACACGATTTGTGGATGCAGGTACTGTAGATGTACGTGAAATGAAATGGTAACAGAATGAAAGAACATCATTTGAGGATCCTAGTGAGCTTCAGATGCTTGCAGGCCGTGTTACTATATGCAGGATATTGTTGATGTGTATGATCGTACTTAATATATTTCCATGATGTTTTTCTAAACGTTTTTTGAGCTCTTGCCTTCTTTGAATCATTCTTCTTATAGCCTTCCTTTAGAATACTCTTTTTCATGGAAAGTGACTAAACTGGATGCCTGCATTGCTTAATTCTTTGCTTTGCGTGGTATGAATGCTTCAAACTATGCAAAACTAACTCTAGAAAATGGCGCAATAAACTCTGAGCCGCGTGTAATTTTCCAGGCTTTTTCCCCCTGCAATGTGTTCCCTGTGAGCGATTGTGTTAACAGCATAAATCCATATTTATGTTTCTCTAGCAGTTGCTGCCATCCCAGACTGGCTGGCAGTTGTATTGAAATATGTGCCGCTGATCCGTCTGAGCAGATTCGTTCTCCTAAGAGGAGCTGGCTGAAAAGCGTGCTTTTTACATATTGCGGCTAATCTGCACTCTGGAGGGGGGTTTATAATGCACTGGAAGGATGCACTCTCTCACCCCTGATTAATGCCATGAAAAGGGCCAATGGAAACATTGACTGCACCTGCATTGCACTATCTGCTCAATGTTTCTACTCGTTACTCAATTTTCACAACAGCTGCATGCAGTGCTTTCGGGTCTGAGAGAATGTTCCTGGTTTTACTGTTGATTATGCAGCTTTGGCAGATTTGTTGAGTACAAATTTGGCTTGTTAGTACCCTAGGGACAATGCTCTGTCTTTGATTTATTTCAGTCGTGGGACCTTGATTTATTGTTTCTTCACACCTTCTTTTGAAATTCTTACAATCAGGGTGATACATATTCGTTTTAGGGCCAAGCAACAAAATAAAATGCATTCCATTAGGGGTTGGCAATGTAGCAAAAATATGGGATCATATTACTCCAAAACATTTTCTCAATAATATGCAATGCAATGTTTCATTTTTTCTGAATGGCTGAATCAGGGCTGTTTCAGTTATGTTTCATGTTCATGAATCAGTTTGCAATTCCCCAGCTTTGTAGTCAATTGAAGTCTGAGATAGTCTAGATTATCATAAAGGGAGCAGGCATAAGAGAAATGAAAGGAATGGCCAGTCTCTTGGGGTTAACCTCTAACTTAGCATGGACACCAGACTGCTTACCATACTTCAATTACCAATCACAGTGGTTGTAACGCCATCTCAGTCTGGACCTGGTCCTTGTATCAAGTCGAGAATCAGCTTGTTGTCCATTAGTTCAAGGTGTGTATATGTTATTATTTTGTGTGGCCGTGGCGAGTCTTAGTATGGTTGAGTGGTTACTGTAGAGTGGTATTGTATGGCTAGAGGTGACTGACTTGCTTTTAAAGTGGCTTTTTATGTACCTTTACTGTTAGTGTTCATAAAAAGCACTTCTTGGAGCAGAAACTATGGCTTCTCTCATGTCCTCTTCTTTCTCAAGATGCTACATTTGGTGTCAGAAGTGGGATAGTGCCCCTCTGCGGCAGGGAGTGGATTTCAAGGCAGATGGCAAGTAAATTAAGCCCAGCTAAAGACCGTGACAGCAAAGACAACATTGTGAGACTCAAAGCTGATGAAAGAGAAGCCACTGAAGAGCAAATCCCAACCTCAGCATAGAAGTACTACAGTGAGCAGCTCACCATAGTGGGGCTCAGAAGCATGTATATATGTGTAAATTCAGGTGCAATAGTTTTTTCATTCAAACTGGGAAGTAAACAACAGAAAGTTTAAGAATTTTTAAAAACAAAAACAAAGAAAATTTATGACAAATAACAGTGACAAGTAAAAGTGACAAGTGTTCAGACGACTCTCAGGTGGATTTCATCTACTTGTCAGAGGCTTTTGCACAAACATGCTGTCATTAAAGCAAAAGGGGACATGCTGCACCAAATACTAAGATATTCTGAAAGGTACATTTTTAACATTCTTCTTTTCACCAGATGTGATATCAGCTATGTTGATAATATAAATTGTAATGAATTTATAAGTAAATTAGAAAAGAATGCAAAAATAGAACCATTTTCATTAGTGGTCTCAGACTTTTGGACTCCATTCTATGTATATGGAAACTATCAGAAATTAACTAACAATATCCACAATATGCTCAAAAAAAGTGTATTATAATTTTATATAATGATAAGTATTGTCATATTACCTATACCTGCATTCCATTATCTCACAGTCTATGAAATTTGAAACACTGTAGTATCATTTCCTAGTCTAAACTATCTATTCTTGGTCTTTAATACACTCACACACATCACATTACCCAAATTCTATTACTGGGACTATCATTAGCCTGCTTCTAATCCATCATTGACTAGGCCTTAATCTTGTTGGCCGTAATTGATGAGTGATCTTGCTATCTTTATCCATGTCCAGTGCAAATAAATGTTATATGTACGTCTAGAGTTCTTGGAAAGTCTGTAATCAAAGTGTCATTTTTGTCATTCGGACCATGTTTATATATATTTTCAGTTTCTCATTTTCATACTCGTTTTCAAATGATTGGAGTCCATTTAGTAAGTTTCTAGAGCTAGCCTTAGGACAAAGAGTAAATGGAACATCAAGACACATTTTCTGTGCCATGAAATTTTCAGAAGATGTTATGTTATACGCCCATGCTTTACTGCATGGCTCAGAGTCTCATAGATCACGTAACTAATCCAATATGAATGACTCCAAATGACATTTTAAACCATTGTGACTTTAATTCTAAAGAGTGTCCAGTAGTTAAATCAGATCAGTGCCTGATAGGAAATACAAAACATTTACATTCAGGTCAGGCCAGAGGTCAGTGTCTCCTCAGTGAGGTAAGGCAATATTTGAATTCAGACAGGTGATATAGCATTTGTTTCAGCAATTCAGCAGTATAAGCTCAATTATTGTTGGAATCAGGAAAGGCACTTTAACCTCATATCTATTTCGCTGTGTTTTGTAAATTTGCTCTTTTCTGAAGCACTGCCAAGCACTCACATCGACAAAGAATGCTAATGTCTTCTAGCTGAACGGCTCCTTATTATTCTCTGCATTAATTTGGCAGCCTCCCCGTTAATTCCCACGCACCTTTGGGCTTCGTTTCAAAAATAAATCACTTGATCAATATAGCAAATATATAACAAATAAAGCCCTTAGGCGCCTACACAGTCTACTGTGAAAGTGCTGCTGTAAAACCTTCCCCCCATTTGATCGTTTTGGTTCTGTTATCAGAGGCCTGTATTAACATCAGGCTGTAATTTGGCGTTAAAGTCAGCTAAGACTGAACTTGACACTTTAGGCTCATACATTTAGGCTCAGATTTCATCAAATATTAAGCTAGACAGGGTTATTCTGTGCATCTTTAATTTGGTCTGCTATTGTCTGAGTGTGTGAAGATGAACAGCTAATACATTCGAGAGAGGGTCCTAAATTATGCATGAGAGGAGGCACTTTAACCATTTACCATTTATGTGAAGAGTGGACTGAATTTCATATGTTCCAATATTTGGTTCATTTCAAATGTCAAGATTCAGCCTCACACAGCATTGTATTTTCCAAAGCAATTGCATCTGAATTAACTCTACCGCTCTGCATTTTCAATGACCTTTCTCATTTCTTTGAGGCAATAAAGCAAGTGTATCGCGGACAAGGAATGTAAAAAGTGTTCCTTGGCTCAACACAGTGCAGCTAATGCTGGATGAAATAAATGGTGAGAGAGAGAGAGAGAGAGCAAGGAAGAGAGAGAGAGAGAGAGAGAGAGAGAGCAAGGAAGAGAGAGAGAGAGAGTTTCTGGTGAAACTTGAGAGCATGTGATAACAATAACTAGCCCTAGTTTTATAATGTGGCCACTTATTTCCAACATTAAACTACTGCATAAATTTGTTTATAAAAAATGGATAGTCTGTCCAGCTGCTTGTGCTATTGTTTAGCATGTACAATCATGTATATACAAAAATTTAGAAATTTTCTAATTTGCATCCTTTACAGAGAAAAATTCTTCCCATTATAATGCACAGTTGCTGTTTATTTGCTGAATTTAACATGTTGGGGGAAATATATGAAAAACATAAAATGTTTAAAGCTGTAAAAATGTTATAGCACAATTTATATTGTGTTTTTGTATGTTAAACTCAGCAAATACAAAGAAATTATGCATTAAAATTAGCAATGGGGATGTGTTAACTTACTTTCACTTCAGCACTTCACATACAACTGTAGATCAGAATTCATACCATCTTTTGTTATTTTACAGGTTTTTTCTCAGTTCTTTTAAATACGTTATTATAACATTAAATATTCCTAAAATAATAAAGCTTTATTTGAAGAAGAATTCCACAATTTTTTTCACTTTTCTGCATTCAAGCATTGTAATATTAACAAATGGTACATTGTAGAGGAAGATATCAACTCTGACTTCATTAAAATGGTGGTGATAGGAAGCAAGGTTTTAATGTCTCTAACACAAACAATGGGATTTTGGGTCATTTCTTTAGGTCCATTTATCATGAAATTTATACAATATGTAAAGGACGACATACATTTTCATATTATGTCAAAAACTGATAGAGCAAAAAAAAAGCAGCAATATATATATATATATATATATATATATATATATATATATATACACACACTAGTAAAAGGCTGGACCCCTTTTTGCCTTCAGAACTGCCTTAATTCTTCGTGGCATTCTTTCAACAAGTTGTTGGAAACATTCCTTGGAGATTTTGGTTGGTTATTTGAGTTACTGTTGCCTTTCTATCATCTCGAACCAGTCTGCCCATTCTCCTCTGACCTCTCACATCAACAAGGCATTTTCATCTACACAACTGACCGCTCACTGGGTATTTTCTCTTTTTCTGATCATTCTCTGTAAACCCTAGAGATGGTTGTGTGTGAAAATCCCAGTAGATCAGCAGTTTCTGAAATACTCAGACCAGCCCGTCTGGCACCAACAACCACGCCACGTTCAAAGTCACTTAAATTACCTTTCTTCCCCATTCTGATGCTCGGTCTGCACTCCAGCAAATTGTCTTGACCACCTTTACATGCCTAAATGCATTGAGTTGCAGCCATGTTATTGGCTGATTAGCTATTTGTGTTAACAAGCAACTTAACCTAATAAAGTGGTCAGTGAGTGTGTGTGTGTGTGTGTGTGTGTGTGTGTGTGTGTGTGTGTGTGTGTGTGTGTGTGTGTGTGTTTGCGTGCATGCGTGCGTGTGTGTGTATATACACTGCTCAAAAAAATAAAGGGTACACTTAAACAACACAATATAACTCCAAGTAAATCAAACTTCTGTGAAATCAAAATGTCCACTTAGGAAGCAACACTGCTTGACAATCAATTTCACAGCTGTTGTGCAAATGGAATAGACAACAGGTGGAAATCATTGGAAATTAGCAAGACACACTCAATAAAGGAGTGGTTCTGCAGGTGGGGACCACAGACCACTTCTCAGTACCTTTCTGCTTTCTGGCTGATGTTTTGGTCACTTTTGAATGTCGGTGGTGCTTTCACACTCGTGGTAGCATGAGGCGGACTCTACAACCCACACAAGTGGCTCAGGTAGTGCAGCTCATCCAGGATGGCACCTCAATGCGAGCTGTGGCAAGAAGGTTTGCTGTGTCTGTCAGTGTGGGGTCCAGAGGCTGGAGGCGCTACCAGGAGACAGGCCAGTACACCAGGAGACGTGGAGGAGGTCGTAGGTGGGCAACAACCCAGCAGCAGGACCGTTACCTCCGCCTTTGTGCAAGGAGGAACAGGAGGAGCACTGCCAAAGCCCTGCAAAATGACCTCCAGCAGGCCACAAATGTGCATGTGTCTGCACAAACGGTTAGAAACCGACTCCATGAGGATGGTATGAGGGCCTGACGTCCACAGATGGGATTTGTGCTCACAGCCCAACACCGTGCAGGACGCTTGGCATTTGCCAGAGAACACCAAGATTGCCAAATTTGCCCTGTGCTCTTCACAGATGAAAGCAGGTTCACACTGAGCACATGTGATAGACGTGACAGAGTCTGGAGATGCCGTGGAGAGCAATCATCTGCCTGCAACATCCTTCAGCATGACCGGTTTGGCAGTGGGTCAGTAATGGTGTGGGGTGGCATTTGTTTGGAGGGCCGCACAGCCCTCCATGTGCTCGCCAGAGGTAGCCTGACTGCCATTAGGTACCAAGATGAGATCCTCAGACCCCTTGTGAGATCATATGCTGGTGCGGTTGGCCCTGGGTTCCTCCTAATGCAGGACAATGCTAGACCTCATGTGGCTGGAGTGTGTCAGCAGTTCCTGCAAGATGAAGGCATTGAAGCTATGGACTGGCCCGTCCGTTCCCCAGACCTGAATCCGATTGAGCACATCTGGGACATCATGTCTCGCTCCATCCACCAATGTCACATTGCACCACAGACTGTCCAGGAGTGGGCAGATGCTTTAGTCCAGGTCTGGGAGGAGATCCCTCAGGAGACCATCTGCCACCTCATCAGGAGCAAGCCCAGGCGTTGTAGGGAGGTCATACAGGCACGTGGAGGTCACACACAATACTGAGCCTCATTTTGACTTGTTTTAAGGACATTACATCAAAGTTGGATCAGCCTGTAGTGTGTTTTTCCACTTTAATTTTGTGTGTGACTCCAAATCCAGGCCTCCATTGGTTAATAAATTTGATTTCCATTGATGATTTTTGTGTGATTTTGTAGTCAGCACATTCAACTTTGTACAGAACAAAGTGTTCAATGAGAATATTTCATTCATTCAGATCTAGGATGTGTTATTTGATTGTTCCCTTTACTTTTTTGAGCAGTGTATATATCAAACTGCTCTGAATGACTTTGTGTATTCCATAATGAATAAATTATTCTGAAATTATGAAATATCGGTGACGTTCCCCTTTTGAAAAATTCAAAGGTGAAGAGTGTTGCCAATGGCAAAATGTTTATAATGAAGATGCTTACGGTGGGATGGAGTTCAAAATAAGTACAATAAAAGCAGATAAACCATGGGTATGGATGAATGATGGGGAGCCTATTTTTAATCTTTTGTTTATAGTCATGTTATAATAAAAGCGTTTCAATTCCCAGAAGAGTGCCAGGCACATTTATTCTTTTTGCACTAAGTCATTTTAATGTGTAGGAGGTTTTATTCATTAGTCGTGCTTGTGCTGAATCTGGGGATTTATAATATTTGATATTACTGTTAAAACTGACAGCAAGGCCATGTAAAACACAAAGGCGTTCCAAAGCAGAAAGGCCTTAATATAGATCTGAAAGGGTTGAATTTAATGTCTGACATGAAGCTGGAGTCTCTGAGGGTTGCAGTATTTTGCAGCTGATGCAGCCCCAGTAAACAGGCATAACATTTTGTGGCTGGGTGCGAAATGACTTCTCGCTGCTGTGTAAGACAGACTCCGCACTGTATTCATTTCCTATCTTACAGTGAGAGCCATTCATTCCTTTCAGACAGAGCGCCTCCCCATCGCCGACTCCGACAAAGATGTCTTGTGAGTCGTAGTCATTTAATGAGCTGGGGAACCACCCTGCATGTTTGGAGTATGCGCTGACTTCACACCGTACAAAGAGCTGATTATAAAGGGTTTAAAGCAGAGTTGAACGAAAGTGGGGCCAGCTGGCTGACAGCAGACTGGATTTTTGTTGTCTAACTGTATTTGGTTTTTCTATGCATTTGTGACAGAGACCAGTACCTGAGACAGTGGATTTATATGAATGTGTTAGTTGATAACTATGACTTAAAAATGAATTACTAATTATTTGCAGTTATTAGTTGGCAGATTGTATGATGATAATGCATATTTAATTTAAATTCATTTGATTTTATTCTACTGCTCTCTCTTAAAGAGAGAAACAAGAGTTTACTGCACAAACCCAATTATAAGCTACATTTTATGCTTATATGCCTTCTTATAAGATTTCTAGAGGCTTCTCTTTTCCCACTTAAGTGCTTTGGAATATTTGAATGGCTATAACTTCCATTTATATGTTTTTATTGTTCACTTAAAGGGATGCTGGGATCAAATTTAAAAATGTAACCATGGCTGCATCTGTTGTAAATAAAACCTTCTCACCTCTAAGAGCAGAGCTGCAGTTGTCTCTAGAGCAAATGTACATGGTTTAAAGACTAAGAAAGCCTCCATCTGATAATGTACCTTGGAGGTAGATGTAAAGTTTGACTACAAGTTCTACAGGTGGTGTAAGCAGTCAGCAAGGTTCAGACGTGTGTGGATAAAAGTGAGAAGGGCGGCTTTATTAATACAAGGACAAAGTCGTAGTCCAAGTACATGCATGGGTCAAAACCAGAAGATGATAGTTGATCACAAACGTGATCATCTTACCAGGCAAACAAATCAAAAGGGAAATCCAAAACACCATACAACAGGCAAAAAGGGTCAAAATCACAAATCTAATACCCAGCAATAGTACAAAGGGTAACGCAAAAGGAGAGTCGAGGAAACAAGGTCAGGGTCAAACTAAACAGAGTATGGCAATCAGAAAAATGCTCAGTAAGTTCACAAAGGAGTCAATACTTCGCAACTAAACTTGTCTAAAGCCTGGGCTTATATACTAAACTAAACCAGTCACATGACACAACCTTACAGGTGAAAATAGTCAATAATCCGGTGACTGAGAGTGCTAAAAGGTACAAGGCCCATTGTCACCGGTCACGTGATCCCCTCTGGACTCCTGGGTAATGGAGTCCATGACGGACTCCGATGCAACAGGGATGTTCATTGTCACGTGATCTCCCACGGTGTAATGGGAAATGTAGTCAGCAACACTAGGAGAGTCCGTCTGAGGCATGACAGATGGATTGTTTATTTGTTTGTGTTTTGATTTTGTGTAGAAGCTGGCTTTACATATTTATCAACCTACAAATCAGTAGGTAGCAGTCAGGAGTTTATATTTGTTTTTGTATTTGTAATGCATGCTGGGTATTGTAGTGAAAGAACAGAAGCACAAAAAACAGTACAAAATGATGAATTCTGTCAAAGCCATGAGGCTATGAGGTACAATCTGGCTACTGAATGCTACATAACATAACAAATGACACATTAAATCCTAGTTTTAGGCACGCTGTAAGTTCATTTTTTATAGTTTGGACCTTTTACAAACCCTGATTTGTGATGGATTGTTAATGTAATCTATGGTGACAGCCTTAGAATGTTTAGCATGCAGGCTGAGCCAGTGAAGCTAGCACATTTTTGCTAAACAGAGTCATAACAGACACTCTGTCCCAACCATAACCAAAACCTGCATTGTTTGCAAACACAGAGCTGCATTGTTAAAAGCAGATATGCTCTGTTGACAGACATTGTTGGGCCACCTTTTTTTTTCCAGATTATGTTTTCTTGGAAGAGAGAGAGAAAGCAAGAGCAAGAACCTGAATCCAGTGAAAAGTCCATCGTAAACAGAAAGAATGCTGCACATTCAGAGTGTGAGAATGAGTCACTTTCTGGTAGTGTGAAAATCATTCCCTTCTTCCTTTTTCACCTCTGTCTCTATTCGGCAGTAAACTCCACAGCATTTCGGTTGCTGTCATTGTTAGTGGGTCTTCCTTTTCTGTTTATTCTTATCTCGTGTCAAGTACTGCAACGAATGATTTATGCTACGGGAAACTCAACTACAGTTATTCGAGAGATGCTGTTGCTTCTTTTTCCTTTGTGTCTTTAATGGACTCTCAGCCATGCCTTGTTACTGCAGTTTTGACATCAGTCATGTTGTGAAAAATGCTGTTTGCTGATTTATTGATAGAGATCCAGAGAAAAAGAAAAGTTTGGGTTTTTTTTATCCGTCTGTACTTCAAGCATTTGAAACTTTGGGACTTGTTTTCACTGGACTTGTAATACCAGGCCTAGTATTTTAAGAAGCAAATATCCAGTCCTAGAAATGATGTTTCAATGGGATTATCAAATTCACTGGGCCGTTGCAGGGCTCATTTTAGTTTACCAGTGTTAGCACATTTAAAGAAATGGGAAGGAGGTTTAAAAATAGATGTTCTTCAATTCTTTCCCATTTTATGCAGAAATGTCATTGGGGCTCCATTTGGAATCCACTTACAGATCCACCTGCGTTTCCTGCAGTCTTGGACCGTGCAATTGTCAGGATAGGCCTGTAGCTCTTTAGCTCTTTAGCATAGCATTCTCTCCCTCTCTCCCTCTCTCTCTTCCTCTCTGTCTCTCTCTCAGGAGCATGGTGTTGCCGGTGGAATTACTGTAAAAGATTGGCTGAAGTGAGTAACCTAAAAAGCTCGTTTTAACTGTTTCTAGACTAAACTGATTGTCTCAGCTGTGTAAATAGCACAGAGCTGCTGTAATATGATTAGCCCTCTTAATGTGTTTGGGGTGGTTGTAAATGTGTTTATTGTTTTGTGTCTCTATTTATGTCATTGTTGCTTCTGACAAATGCAAGTCAAATGTGCCTCAGGGTTCTCTGTCTATTGCGCTGGGATTAGCCCAGTCCCACAGGCAGAATCAGCCCTTGTCCTCTTCCCCAAATGAAGAGGCACAGGGTTAGTGCCCACGGATAAAGAAAGAAAATTGCACTGAAATGAGTCAGACAAATGTGCGGCACTCCAACAAAGAGAAAGTCTACTGTAATCTCCTCTCCCGTATTAAGCACTGTGGTCTATTTTTTTCTGCTGGCTCTTTGAAAGTAGGATTTTTGCAGACCCTGCTGAAGTAATTAGGCAACGCCACTGTCAGCGTTAGTATTTTCATTTAAGTGCAATCGCAAGTAAGTCACGCTTACATGTTCCTGGAGCTGTTCAGAGAATTCGGAACTCTGTGCTCAGAGATTCAAGGACAGATATTGCTTAGGTGTATTGATACACATTTAATTTTAAGGTCAAGATTTAATTAGATTTTTGACATGTGGTGTGTAAAAATCTTGATTCTATAGGGATCTAATTATTTACAATGGTTTGGCTTAAGCCTGTCACAATTATCACATTTTAGCTAACAATTAATTGTTATGTAATTTTGTTAAATGTGTGTAACTATTAAAGTACAGGCCTAAAGTGACCAAGTCTTACTCACTGCTGCCCTCTAAAGATGTTGACAAACATCAAATAAACAAACGTTACTCACTACTGCCCTCTAAAGGTGTTACTAGCACACATCAAATCCGAAGTTAGATCTTTTGTTGTTTTCGTTAGCACCATGACAAGTTTCAGTTCATGCTCTTTCTGCTTTCTTTTATTTATGGCTTTTTATGTCAGCTTAACTGATGAAAATGCAAACAATTCATGTTGGGTTTGTTGTGACTCATGTGAATCAACTGTAGAAAATAACTGCAATCAGCTCAAATAGTTGCAATCATGCATTTGTGTAATGACTGACAGGCAGAGTGTTTATTTTTTGTTTTCAAATAGCAGGTCCTTGTGAAAAATAGTAGATCAAAATATTTGAAAATGGAAAAGCCATTCAAAAAACTGATGTGTTCATTACTTTAATGAACCAACACACGTCTGTAGGGAAACAAAGGTTTCTAAATATTACTTTGTCAACAGTAGCACTCAGTTGCCAGCTTTGCATACTGGATTCATTAGAGGTTGCAATTTGGCACAATTTGTGAGACTCTTGCAGTTGGAAGCCAGTCAGTTTTACCTCCAGCTGCAGTCCAGATACGTTACCTGCTCCATCACAGCTGTCATGGTCCTTGTAGAATAAATGAGAGTGTTCACGCAAATTAGCTGTATGTGTAGGAATCTTATTCAGGCTGCCCTGAACAACAGAGTTTTAAAAAGCACTTTTTACTGACCTAAAAACCTTCATCACTCCCTCATTCACTGACAAGCGTTGCAACACTTACAGCCATTCAGGGCCAACAACCTGACCATGGTTGCCAGATTGGACAGGTTCCTAATTTAGCATTTTAAAGCAACATGCTGCAAACTTAATCATTATTTATAAGTGATCATTTTCCTTTACCTTGTAATGTTAGGTTTTATTAGAAAGCAAATTGAGTCAATAGATACAATACATTGCCAAAAGTATTCACTCGTCTGCCTTCACACGCTTATAAACTTGAGTGACATCCCATTCTTAATCTATAGGGTTATAAGTTATAACAGCTTCAACTCTCCTGGGAAGGCTTTCAACAAGGCTTAGGACTGTGTTTATGGGAATTTTTGACCAGAAGCGCATTTGTGAGGTCAGACACTGATGTTGGACGAGAAGGCCTGGCTCACAGTCTCCACTTTAATTCATCTTAAAGGTGTGCAGCCAGGTTGAGGTCAGGACTCTGTGCAGGCCAGTCAAGTTCTTCCACACCAAACTCACTCATCCATGTCTTTGTGGACCTTGCTTTGTGCACTGGTGTACAGTCATGTTGAAACAGGAAGGGGCCATCTCCAAACTGTTCCCACAAAGTCGGGAGCATGAAATTGTCCAAAACCTCTTGGTCTGCTGCAGCATTAAGAGTTTCTTTCACTGGAACTAAGGGTCCAAGCCCAAGTCCTGAAAAACACCGCACCATAGTAAATTCACTGAGCTCCTGAAAGTGACCCATTCTTTCACAAATGTTTGTAGAAGCGGTCTGCATGCCTCCGTGCTTGGTTTTATACACCTGTGGACATGGAAGTGATTGGAAGACCTGAATCCAATAAGCCCAAGCTCATCTGAGATGGACTGACGCAAAGTGGAACAGTGTCCTGTGGTCTGATGAGTCCACATTTCAAGTTTTTCAAAGAGGAAAAGGACTGTCCGGATTGTTATCAGCACAAAGTTCAAAAGCCAGCATCTCTGCTGGTCTGGGGGGGGGGGTGTTAGTGCCCATGGCATGGGTAACTTGCACATCTGTGAAGGCACCATTAATGCTGAAAGGTACATACAGGTTTTGGAGCAACATATGCTGCCATCCAAGCAACGTCTTTTTCAGGGACGTCCCAGCTTATTTCAGCAAGACAATGCCAAGCCACATTCTGCACGTGTTACAACAGCGTGGCTTCGTAGTAAAACAGTGCAGGTACTAGACTGGCCTGCCTGCAGTCCAGACCTGTCTCCCATTGAAAATGTATGTTGTATGTAGTGCATAATAATAAGAATAATAACAATAATAATAATAAGGAGAAGAAGATTTTTTACATCTAGTTGTTGATGTTTTGTACTGCTCTTATCTTTATACAATATTCAACTATTCAAGATAATTTAATAGAATATTTGAAAATTAACATTTTAGATAGCTGCAGTCCTATTAGAGAGCATTGGAACAGGCCATGTCAGTGCACCCTTCATATATTGCAGTTCATGTGTGATCTACGTATGTAAATGCCGACCCATAGGATTTAGGCCCTATCATCTCCTCACAGACCCAGTTTGGACTATTTAACATTCCAATTCCAACTTCAAAGAGCAGAGTAGGGTAGGTTTATACAGTGAGTCTACCATAAAGCTCACTGCCTGGGGATACGCGGTGATGGAACATTAGAACTGCTCTGGAATAAAAGTCCTCACCTTAAGATATCCACGGCAGGCAGCAATTTATTAACAATTAACAGCACCCCATGTTTCATCATAATGTGACTTGCAAACAGTATGAAACAGAACAGACATGAAATAGACTTTACAGTGGATTTGGCCTGAATTGCTCTACCACCTACTGGGATCTGTCCACTGCGGGGGAAACATCAGTAACAATACATGCTCTCGTTTTATGTCTGCGTTTGATCTTTAGCAGCTTAAAAAAGGCTCGCCAGATGTGCTTGTAGGCCAATGTATGTTCACTTTGCTCGAGCTGTCAAGAGAAGAACCTCAATTGAAGGGCTAGAGAAAATGCAAAGCATGTGGACCAGAGACCCTTTAATTGTTGCCATAGCCTCTTCAGGAGACTTTGTGTCAAATTACAAACCTGATCATTTAAAATGTCTGGCATATAGTTGTATGCAATCATTTGAGCATCTACAGTCAAACTGCATGTTTTCTTGATTTTCTAACAGAAAATAAGTTAATACGTTCTCAACAAAGAACACATTTTGCTAAGTTTAATACATTGTTAAATTTAGCAAGTAAACAGTAATTTTCTATTAAAATGGGGAGAAGTGTGTGCTTTGTTCACACTTCAATAGAACATGTAATTTGGCCACAGATGTTTGAGTGTATCAAGCAGTCTTCATACATTTCATACAGTTTAACACTAATTTATGTTATGTTATGTTTATTAGAGTATGCAAAACAAAATATGATAAAATGTTATTTTGACACTTTTACTTGTCCAATAATCATTCTATTTACTTATTTTTTTTTTTTTACTGGAATGTACTTTAACCTCTTGTTCTTTAGGGTATATTTTGGTTTTTCCATCTGAATTTACATGACCAAATTGTAAGACTAATTATTCAGTAACTGCATTTTTTCCAAAAACTTTTGCAAAAGTTTCCCTCAAATTAACAGTAGATGTGTTTTATGATCATCATATTGCTATATGCTTACAATTTACAGTTGAAAGGCAAACATTTTAGACACTCTTTGTATTATTTTATAAAAATAATTTTCACAGAGTATATCGCTGAAGAGACGCCATCTGTTTATAGTTTATAGCCCAGATTTGTGGAAAAAACGGGTTGACTTTCAAAAGATTGTGAGTTCCGCTTCGTCTATTATAAGGCTTTTAAAAGATATTACCCTTCTATTTGACTGGAAAGAAGACAGTTACAGCTCTAATATGACAACCACCTTTTGAAAGTTATGAAGAGTATGATGAAGTGCATTTTAGAACCACCAGTGGTTCCAAGGAGTTTAAGGATTGTATATATATATATATATATATATATATATATATATATTGTATTCACGTAGATATCTTCCTCTCAGTCAAAATCCATGGCACCTTTCTACAATAACCCAATACAGCATGGTACACAGCGTAGGACTGCCAGAGAAAAGCCTGCTTTAATCAGCAAATAACATGCTCAAAACATGCTCGTTTCCTGACATTAAATCACCCAACCAGGGAGCTATCATGATAGATGCAAACTATTCAGTACTATAGAATTGCCTTAAGCCTAAAGCATTAGTTTCACTTTTTGTCTCCTGTTGCATTTTAATTTTGGTAGGGGGTCTTAATGATGGCTGGGATCAGTTAATGTCAGTGGATCATCTTAATGAAGCAGCCAATCTTTTACTTGTACTAACAAATCAATTAGGTGCTGTTTTGGTGCGTGGGTGGCTCTCCAGAGCCCACTGAAGACCCAACCGCTGAGTAATTGAGCTCTTGTTGCCTGATGGATGGGATAACAGAACACCTCCAAGAAACCACAAGGGAGTGTGTGAAGTGTGGCTGGAAGACATCTCTCCAAGGCCATCATCTCTTACTTCAATACAACATGCTGCAGCATGAACGGTAGAATAAAAGGGGAGGATCACCCTGAATGTGGCCTGACCTATTTTTTAATATGGACCAAAGAATTTTCTAGTCCGTCATTTTTTTAAAATCCATACATCTCCCGCACATATATTCTTAGTATGAATGTGTTATTCTACCCATACAGTGTGCATGAAACTAGAGATTCTGAAAAGTCTGTGTCCTATATTTTTCTTGTTTTTTTTAATATTTCCCCTTTTATAAAGCTTGTATTGGTTTATATATTAAAGCAGTAATAATAAAGCTTTACTTACAATTTTTTCAGCTTTTTTTATTATAGAATTATAGTTATCATAGCATAGAGTTAAACAGACTAAATTCAGACTCTTAATCAGCAGCTTTTTGCTCAAATTGTTCATTCCACCCTCAATAGAGCAGCAGTTATATTCCGGCACTTATACAGGCAGCTGAATGTAACTGCTGCATCAATTAAGGTGGGAAGAAAATTTCAAATAAAGAATAATGTTGAATTTCATTGAATTTCTCAAGTCACTTGTCTTATATTTGTGTCATATATGCTTGTATCTTCGACTGTCAGACACTTCTGGAATTTGGTAAATTCATGCTTCTTATGCAACAGACCAGACAATGGGAGGTGATTGAAAAACCTCTGTGTTTTAATTTTAATTTAAAACGTTACTTTAGCATTATTTGCACTGTTTGTACATTGCATAGTCTGTGCTTATTTATGACAAAACTACTTATTTATACAAAACTATACCTGAGGAGATAGTAAACTAGATGAACAGATATATGGCCACTACACTGGGTCTATCTCTATCACAGTGAATGCAATAACATAATAATATAATATATGTCACTGTCGGACAAAATCTTTGTATTTCCACATGGTTTTTAGGGGAAGGAAAAATCCTTCCTAATATTCAGTCTAAGTTGATATAAAAACATTCTATTCCAAACCGGTTTGGACCATTTCTAATGGTCCAGTCATCATGAAATATTTAGACAACGTAAAGGAAAAGAGACAAAAAAATGGAGAGGCAAATTTCCATGTCATAGTGTTATAATAGTGACAAATTGAATTGGTCCACCCAGGATGTTGTCATAGGATTGCGGGAGCAGATTAAATGCACATGTCATCTTGATACCAACATGGGAAGCAGTGAGTGACTACTATGAAACAATGAAGCCGTAAAACAATAACAAATTCCATTTGGTGGCGCGCGCGTGTGTGTGTGTGTGGCAGAAACACATTCTGTGGCCCACGCATTGCAGCATTTGTGGTTAAAGCTAGATTGGTCTGGTTTGGCCACTGTTAGGATGTCTGTTTTATATAAAAATTGATTTCTTTCCCCCATTTTCACTATTTTTAGAACAGCTGCATCTGTATTGCCTTGGGTGCTGTAAGAGTTTTTTTTTTCCTTCATTCCAGTCTGGCTTCTTTTCTCTAAAGAGTCTGCTTTGAGTGCTTTGAGGAGGGGGCAAACTTAACAAACTCAGTTATCTTTTTATCACATCAAAAAGAACACAGGCAGTGCAATTTTTTTTTCTTGCCAGTGTTCTTGCAAATAATAAACACATTAATAATGTACGGCTCAGCGTTGGCATATTCCAGTCAGACAAGTCTTTTATCTTTGCAGGCTATGTCGGTTAGTTTCCCCACCAATCTAATGCGCAGCTCCAGGCACATAACCATTTCCTGAACCATGATTTAGCGAATATTGGGCTCCTGATAGCCGTGTTCTTTACATAATATAATCAAAATAATTCACAAATCTTAACACTAAGTAGCCCTTGTTGGAAGAATAGCATATGCTCCTTTGAAATGTGAAAGCACAGCTTTAATAAAGATACACTCTGAGCCTCTGGTCTCACTTTATGTTAAGTGTCTCTAATAACTATGTAGTTACACATGAATAACTTTTGCAGCAACACTTTAACTACTGATGATTTAGTTACTGTTACAGATGGATTACAGACGTACAACCCATATAGTTACACATGGGTATCAACTTAGATTTTGCCTTATGTGATTACACAAGTGTATCTTCTACATAGGAATGGTCCCATAGTGTAGTGTTGAAGTTACTTTAAAATAAGTGGACAGTTCCTGTGTAGTTGTTATGTAGGTACTGTGTAATAAAGGAGTGGTAATACAGACACTGCTTTGGAGGAAATGCAACACATTTACTTAATGTCATAAAAGTTGTATGTTAAGATACGGGGACGTCTGCTGTCACATTACAGAATGGTTTAAAGCTGAAACTGTTACAGTGTCACAGCAATAGCAACATAAACGCTAGCTAAAAGGAAGGAAAGCTGGCAGATACAGTGTAAGTAATGTCTTAATGTAAGTTATTACATACTTCCTTTTACTGTTGGAAAAAATCTGCAGTTCCAGTCTGATTACACATGTAATTATATTTGTGTTACTACCCTTGTGTAATTACATGACAGAGAATACACTGTTACAACTATTAAGATACACATGTGTAATTACATAAACGGTACTTCTGTAATCCATCTGTACATCTTACATGTAACTACACAGTTATTAGAGACACTTCATATAAGTTTGACCGCGCCTCCTTTAGGCATTATCCATTATAATTATGATGGATCGAGTGTGCACTACTGAAAGAAAGACTTAAAAAGGCCTTACAGTTCAACTGCAGTGGTTGAGACTACAGCAGCAAGCGTGATCTTTCAGGTCACTGTAAGCTCTATTAAGACAACCACTTTTAAGGTAGGGACAGAAGGCTGCACATTGAGTAGTGTATTGTTAGCTACCCGCACGGTGAATCTTTCAGAGAGATGGGGCCTCTCCTGGGTGTTGTCATGCAGGTCAAGGAGCAGGTAATTAAAAGTGCACTGGACCAAGAGGGGAGCGCTGTGAACCTCATTAAGGTATTATACTCTGAGGGGCTTCCTTCCAGAGTCTTAGCCCAGCATTCCGGACGACAATTAGCCAGCGCTTCACACACAATTATCCAGATGTAGTGACCGCCTCATCAAGGCAGCTGACATGTCGTCTTTAATAAGAAAGTTGAAACTTCTTGCTGGGAGAGACCAGTGACCCTTGCTTGTTATTATGGCTCTGAAGTGTAGTTAAACTTTTTAAGTTACTTCCATTTACAAAAGTTTTTAGCTTTGAACTGTGGCACTGATGTGCTTTGCTCAGAACACATCCAAATGGCTTGGCCTTCTCTGTGAAGACGTGAAGATGCACTATTTGCGGCCACATAATCAGATAACATGTCAGAGATGTGGGAAGTTCCTTCAGAAAGCAACAAGGAGTCTTTGCATGGCTGACAGCAGGACAATTCAGAGCTCTGACCTTTTCATCCAAACCCAAATATAGCCCAAAAACATTCTGACCCAACTCAACATATAGCGTATAAGCTGTGTATTCAAACTTTATGGCATCCCAACAAATTTCTGGCCAAACTGGAGACCAAAAAAATAAATAAAAACACATTTCTCTCAAGATAATGTGTAATTATGGATGAGTAAAATTACTAAACATTACTGCTAAGACATTTTCACAATACACATCATGATAAATAGTTTTTCTGAGGTTTGTTTAGTTGGAACAGACAAATAAAGAGCAAAGTACTGCATGAGGCCCATGTCATGGAAAACAGAATTTTCCTATTTGAATTGAAGGAGTCTGATGTAGAATGTAAACACTGCTAAATTTTCTCATTTTTCTAAAAATTTTTCTAATAAAATTTACTGTTTATTTCCTAATCCACACAATACATCCTGTATATGGAGACAAAGCTGCAAAAAAGCCTTTTTTAATTTCACTGTTTTTGTGATGTCGCGATAACCAAGGCTTTACATAGAGTATATCCCCCTGCACAGCTTACAGCAGCTTAGCAGTGAAGTTATAAGGAGTGGACTGGACTGCTTGAGTGAAGTACAATATATGGCGGCCAATC
Source organism: Pygocentrus nattereri (assembly GCF_015220715.1). NCBI lineage: Eukaryota > Metazoa > Chordata > Actinopteri > Characiformes > Serrasalmidae > Pygocentrus > Pygocentrus nattereri. Next base: position 15,409,988 of record NC_051218.1, read on the forward strand.
AGAACAAAGCTCAAAACTATAAATACAACAGTTATTATTCCACATTTCTCATACTGCACTGCACGCAAGTTGCATATAAAATAAACGTATGTTGTGATGTCATTTGACATAATTTATCACAATGATCAGTACTTCTCACTCCTCCCGACAATGTCAAAAAAGAAATATAAAATTAGTATTAATCATGATAATAATAATAATAATAATAATAATAATAACTAAATTACAAAGACAAAACAAAAAAACAAATGGACTTGTTAGCAGCTATCCAACATTTTCCAATCCATTTAAGATTCACTTAATTTATTCATCACCCGCTGCTTTTGATCAACATTACAAAATGTTTTATCTTAGATAAACTTTATTTAATCTCATATTGGATGGTCCTCAGTGGACCCCTCTGACTCCTTTGTACCAGATTAAAACTGTTAAAGGTAATAAACTAAATAAAGCTAAAGCAGGGGTATGTGAAGATCAAAATCTGAAAATAAATAAACAGATTCTGTAGATGCCCTAACTACCCAATAGGGGTCAGTTTCCCAAACAGCCCTATCATAACAATCTTAGTCATGCTAGAATCTGTATCCCTTTGAAGACTCTCTGTTAGTAAATGTTATGTTTGGGAAATGAGGCCCAGTGTAATAATTCCACATTTGGAAGTCATGAAAAGCAGCATATTGCCCTTTAAGGGTGCCATTGGCGATGTTTAAGCCCAAGCCCTCTGTGGTTCTGAGAGAGATAGCACAGGCAGGGTGACTGCCTATCAGTCTTGAACAGTTGCTATGTTATTCGCCAATAAGGTCATGGCAGTAAAGGTGCTTGTGGATCCAGGGCTGTTTAAGACATCCAGAGAGAACTAATTTTCAATTCTTAGTTCCAACCACCACAACAGCATCATCTCCTGGCCTGAAATTCTATTATCATTTAATTTTCTGAGAATCAACGGTAGACTATAATTTAAAATAATTAATGCAGTGAGCACTATATGATCTTAATTGCTTTAGTCATGGTCAATTCATAATTAATTTGCTGCTCTTATAATGAAAAAAAAATACTGGAGTGAATATTGAAAAGGTACTGCTTTTAATAGAGGTTAGTTTAAGCACATAAGTCTGGAACTAAGTGGAATCAGAAGTAGAATCTTGAAATTAATGTTTGCCTCGTCATCATTTGTACTGAATCTGCATATTACATATGAAGTGCTGTTCTTTCTGAAGTCATAAACATAAAAGCAAGACTTCTGCCAAGTCAGTTCTGAAGATGATTAGAGGCAACATTTCATTTATTTACTGCTGGAATATCCTGACATTTAATTTTCCTCCCCCATCAAAGCAGTAGACGAGCCTGGCCTGCAGGATGATGGCAGAGGAAGGGACGCCGATAAAATCAAAGTGGGCACTTTAATCGCGCATAGTGGGCATTTATCAACCTTGTGCCTTTTGCATCCCCTACAAGCAAGCCGATGTCAGCAGCGTTTTAAATTCATTACTATACACTTAGCATTTATCCACGTGTGACTGCTGTTTGACTGCGGAGGAACTGCAGAGAAGCGCAGGCCTGGTTAATAAAACAGCAGCTCTTTTTTTTCATCTTTCGCTGATTGTGCATGGCAAATGCAGCTTGGAATGCCATTTGCTGGTGGGGAAATGCTAATGCAGTTTGTCCTCTCTTGAGCAACTGCTCAGAGGATGAATATAGTGTTGAGAAAGTTTTAATCTTCAGCAAATTTGCCACTGTGCTAAAGGGAATTTGGGGTTTTTGGAAGGTAGACGTGACACTGTAATGGTATACAGTCATGTTGTAAATAGTAAATAGGCTGTTAAAGTGATAGCTCCATGAAAGGATCGTAGTTTCCCTCTTACTCCAAATGTACTTAACTAGTCAAGACATGTCTGGTATCTGGAGTTTCTTGCTATAGAAAATAAATAAACACCTTTATTCATTAATTTATTTCATGCAAATCATAGCAAGACACTAGTATTTCCACATATAAACATAACGGAAATTTGAAACATGCTGAGTTTGATATCTTCCATTACTACCAGATTTACTATATGATTCATTCACATGTTGATGGTAGGTGGACGACAGCAAGTGGGATATTCCATTGTTATTTATGTAACAACAGAAAATTCTGTGGTGGAATAAACCAGATGTTGATTTTTTTTATCGAATTCCTTTATCAGATCATGGAAATGAGCATATTTATCAAATTCCAGATGAACCCAGTGTTATGCCAAGAGTATAGAATGGCCTCTTGCCTTAAATAAACAATCCACACTGGTAAAGCAATCCTCTCATAATCCTCAGTTTTCACAGGCAGTCCTGTCACCATGCCAAAGTTTGTGTGGCTTAATGCCTCTATTGGACTCGTCTTGCTATGAAACGCAGAATTATGTTTTTTTTTCTCAATGAAAGCGAGAGATCAGAGCCTTAGAACAGTCTACCTTTGATTAGATTCTAGAAAAACACACAGCTGTTAGGCTGCACTGGTTGAACATTGTCAGGGGCCATTACGGCAGGCAAATGTCATGCTTGTGCACGCATCCTATGTTATGGTGTACGTTTTAGGCAGTGGTGATTAGCCAAGCTAAAGACGATACACGCAAATGTTTTTTCTAGATTTCACATGGACATTTGAAGCTTGTAAAAAATATTCCATGTTTTATTCGAAGCTTGTGACAGACATATTAACATAAGGCTGGGGCTGTTTTCCTTTCTAACATCTGAGTGAATGTATTTGTTAGGCTGCCACTTGTGCTCACAGTCAGTGACATATCCAGGACTTTTAGAACATCTAGAGTCACTTTTTTTTCCCTCACAAAATTTGTCCCATTCATTGTAAATCAAAACATAATCAATTGATTCCATTGATTGGTTAATTTTCTGTTTGGCATCAAACAAAATGGCTTTTGGTCTCTGGAAAACACTTGCCATGTCTCTTGCTTTCAGTGACATCAAGCGACGTAACAGTGTTGCCCCTGCATTCACTTCAGTGTTAGAAACCATCACAAAATCACTAGAAGAAATGTTTGAGTGTTAGGTCTTTAAAAAGTCCCAGTTAAACTGTTTACTGACACTATTTTCTACACAGTTGCCCAAATAAGAGGGTTCTATTACCATCACATTATTCTCATCTACCTCAGCATTATAGCACTGTAGCATTGTAACCTAACAAAGCCCACTTTAGAAAGCAAACATGTCTTGGCTGATTGATTACATTTGAGCTAAGGGGAACACTGTAAATTAGTAAATCATTTTAATATTGTTAGTTTTGACAGGCACATGATTTATATAGTAACTGTGATTGGTTGTATAGCAGTGCAAAGGCCCATTGATTTTGCGAGACTGACCCATCTTGCCCTTTTCTCTCCATAAAGCTGCTGGAATGTGGCAACACTTGTCTGAGAGAGCACTTGTGTGGGTAGAGGTCTGAGGGCCAGACGTGGTAATCGAACATGACCACAGACCAATGCCTTTGTTTTTCTCTCTTGCTCACAAACGCCTGCCAGTATTTTCATTGTGCATACACTTCCAAGCAGAGGCACTGACAGGGATAAAGCGGCCCCCTACCCCCAAGTTTTCTAAGGGTGTGTTTACTGGCATCAGTCATAGGTTAGCATTCAGTTACAGATCCAAAAGGGTGGTATAAAGCATGACTTTAACACTCCATTGTACTCAAAGCAATGAACTGAATGAACTGATGATTTACGAGCGCTGGGCATTTCACTGACCCCCAGTCTGCTTGGTATTCACAAGAAGTATCTCAGGGTAACACGGGGGAAAGTAGGGAGGATGCCAGTGGCTGAGGCTGGTGACAGATCCATGGTGAGTGGCATACCCATCATGGGATAGTCTTGCGTCACCAACTCCTAAAAGTGCTGACCCCTCACTTCCCCACACCTGTCTCTATTCATAGTCCCCTCAGCCATTAAAATGTAAAGAAGTGTCCGGCATGAGAGGAAGCTGTTATTCCGATCAGACGCCTGACACTCATGAATGTTGTCTTTCCTGTCTATGATGGATAGTTGGGGGTGTTGAATGTCGTGTGCCATTCTGTTTGAAAGTTTGTAGCCCTCCAAATGCTGTATAGGATGAATACTAATGAAAAAGTGAAAGGGAGTTCTTAGGCATGAACACACTGAAACAACATAATTCCATAAATTTACCATCCACATGAAGAAAAAACATTACGTCAAAACAAACTGCCCTTTGCTTTACTTACTGTGGGTTTATGTAACATATTATATTCATGTGTAAACATGTACACATTTAAATCAAGCAAACCCTTTTTACAGTGTGTACAGTTTTAATATGTGCATTGGCCAGCCACAACACTAAGTACTCCTCCTTGTATCTGCACTCTCTGTCCACTTTATTGTGGAACTATAAAGTCCACTTACCATATAGATGCTATTTGTAGTTCTACAATTACAGACTTTAGTCCGTATGCATACTTTCTTAGCCCTGTTATACACTGTTCTTCAAAGCTCAGGAGCCCCACACCAAAGAACAGGTATTACTTGGATGGTGGATCATTCTCAGCACATGGTGGTGGTGTACCAAAAGTGACAAGGAGATGTTGTGTCTGATCCACTCACACTGGTGCAACACACACTAACATGTCACCACCATGTCGGTGCCAGAGCAGCACTGAGAATGAACCACCACCCAAATAATAATATTACTTTCTCTTTGGTGGTCCTGTAAGGGTCCTGACTATTGAAGAACAGGGTAAAAGGGGGCTGGCAAAGCATTTAGAGAAACAGACTGCCTGTCAGACTGCCTACATTCTATAATTGTAGAACTACAAAGTGTACCTATAGGGTGAAGGTAAAATTGATAATGAGTGTAAAAACAAGGAGATGTGCTTAATGAAACAGCCAGATGGTGTATATTAGAATCACTAATGTACATATGAAAGCAAAGAGAGATTTTTGTTACCCTGACCAGTGCTTTTAATACATTTCAGAGGGAGTGGTCAAAGCACAACCTCAACTGTGGTAAACTGTGTTATAATGAAGTAAGTAAGTGATACTGTTTTGATCCCACAACCGGGGAAATTCCATCTCCGCATTTAACCCATCCATGCAAGTGAACCACCACACACACACTAGGGGGCAGTGAGCACACTTGCCCAGAGCGGTGGGCAGCCCGGGGAGCAATTGGGGGTTAGGTGTCTTGCTCAAGGACACCTCAGTCATGGACTGTCGGCACTGGGGATTGAACCGGCAACCTTCCGGTCACAGGGCCAGTTCCCTAACCTCCAGCCCACGACTGCCCCTTCCAGCCCACGACTGCCCCTGCCCCTTGCTGATGCAACTATGGTATGCAGAGTAAGTGTTTGTCAATGTTGACCTGTTCACACTGATGCAGGGCATTTCCCTGAAGCTTTGGGTGATGCCATCAGTAGCCACATTTACATGCAGCCTAATAATCCATTAATACTCTGACTCATAGCTCAATAGATATGTAAATGATCTCAAATAGGCTTGCTTATGTGGTTTGTGACACTGTATGGCATTGCTATGTATAAAAATATCAAAAGCATGGATAATTCCAGGTTTCAGGGTGGCTTTTGCTCATATTTTTAGCTGTGCATCTGTATTTTTGTGTCGGTACCTCAATTTCTGAGTAGTTTTATGCAGTAAAGTAGGCTCATGGGATAATATGTTGCTTCGGTATAAGCTGGCCAACTCTCTTCACATCTCTGTTTACATTTAGAGCATTTTATTGGCAGTTTTAGACATAAATGCTTGCTTAAAGATGTTCAAAACCTGAGCAAACTACCCATTATCCTTTGAAGTGATGTTTTTTGAGCTTGTCATTGAGTGCCCTGCAAAGGATGCCTGTTTGATGCTGACTGCTTCTTTGTAACGGCTCACTTCAAAACCCTCCGCTCAATATCTCATCATTTATATGTGAATAATTTAGTTATTTTGTCCACTGTCTTTGGGCAAAGTGTATTTAAAAACCACATCAGATATTATATTGAATGGTGCTTAATTCATCTTTGCCAAGCAAACAACAAACATAGAGAGTAAATATGTGTGGATGTATTATTTTTTGTGACAGTATAATGTGATTTTGCTTCATATACAGTAGGGATGACAGTGTATGACAGCTTAAAGATTATTACTTAATGGATGTGGTGCCAGTCCTTTACTGGATATCAGTTATTTGGGCAAAACTAATGATCAGATATTAGAGAGAAAATAGAATTATTTCTGTCTGAATGTGTCACAAATCTAGCCCGAAATAACCAATGAATAAAGAGTAGAAATCACATTATAACATCAGTAAACACTTGATAACCTCATACTACAATAATAAGAGTGAGCAGTTTTTAAGTAGTTAGAATATGGTATATGAATATATAATTATATTTACATTTATATTTTATTTAAAAAGTACATATTTCAGTTTACAGCTTAGTGGTTTTAAAAGAAAAAATATTAGATTTGTATTGGTATTGGTCAGTACTCAGCATTATAGTATTGATATCGGTAATGCTAAAGAAAAAGTGGTATCATGCCATCTCTATAGATTTGTGTTTCATAGCCATTACAGCCATGCTAGATCATGCATGAAAACATTTGTAAGCATTCACATATTAGCAATACTGCTATCTAGGGCAAATTATGGTAACTGTAAGGAATGTTTGAAGTCTTGCCCAAGGACTATACCTATTGGTATAGTAGGGGCATTTGTTCCTAGATGGATCATTAAACCTTTGGTCTTCCATGTGTGGAGAAGTGATATTTTCCATTGTGCTGTGTTTAGTCATGAATTAATATTTTAAAAGAACAAAAATGCCTGCCACTAGTCCCTTTGTGTCAGGAAACATGTGGCAGCAGGTTACTGATTATAATTATCATATATAATGTCAATACTGTACCCATACACGTTCCCATTTAGCCATATATCCTGTATCGGCAGATAAGATTTATCTTATATTCTTAATATCCTTAGGGTTTCCCAGCTTCACTACTTTGGACACTACCTTTCTCGGTTTCTTTTCCCATTTCAACACATCTAATTTATCTCATAAGGTGCTGGATAATAAAACAAATTGGATATTTAAAGTGAGGCACAGCACAACGCTTTGCCTTTGCCTTTGAGAAACCTTGAGATTTTAGAGAAACCTTGTGTTTTAGCAGGCTTATATTTCCCCACAGAAGGTGAGGAGACCCAATTTATGTGATATATTCACATGATTCTGTAACAGTATTTATGCCCTCCCACCACATCTAAATCTGTAGTTTGTTTGTTTGATTCTGCAGACCGTTACTGAAGTGATACTCAGCTTCTTTAAAAGCACTCTTACAGTGTTTGCTCCACGGAGAGCCAATATCATTTTTCCTGAAGTAGAGAAAGAGAGAGATTAGACGTCAGTGAGCCACTCTTCAAGATAGCTCTGCCTGTCTGGATGGAATCATTAAGGGGCTCGGGCTGACTACCTGCCCTATCTGTCTTTCGGCCTGTCCCTTGGCCCAAAAGGACAGAAGGAGAAGATGCAAATGGAGATAACAGATTCTCCCTTCCCAGTTTAAGTGGCCTTAACCCTATCAACCTAACATTACACTGCAATAGAGAAGTCCTGTTTAACCCGTTAAAATCTGCTGAAAGAGTTGTTACAGTGCATGCATGTCCGCGATGGGTGCAGTGAATGTGGAATTGAAGATTTCTCTGTGCTATTATGTTATCTGTCTCTATATAAAAGAAGCATAATGCAGCTGTTTATTGTTGCATGTGAGGCAATATTTTCTGCAGAGTGAGGGAGCATGTTCAGAATAGATATCTGATTGCTAAGGGCTTTTATCGGTATAATAATAATAGACTGAGATGTGAAGTATATATGTATTCATGTTAATTTGTGACTAAAAATTTTAAGTTTAAAGTTTCAAAATAAGTGCATTAAGACATCATGTTATTAATGGAAAAGAGAGGGTTAAAAGTCATAACTACTTTTTGTCACGATTGGCTCCTCCCATTCCCCAATGTGCTTTTTGTTTGCATTTGATCTTCCATGTGCATTTGTTTTGGTTATCAGTCCTGCCCCCTTGTTTTCGTGACTCCGCCCCTGATTGTTCCCACCTGTTTTCCGCCTGTCTCTCGTTATCCTTGTTCGTATTCAAGCTCTGTGTTTGCTGGTCTTTGTTTGATGTATGTTTATTGGATGTATGTACTGTTTCTGTTTGAAGTGTAGTATTTGGATCCTGTGTTTATTTCGTTGTGTCTGACTCTCATTCTCTTCGTATTGGCTCATTGACCCCGAACCACGACCCTGGATTTGCCCTCAATAAATCTCTCTTATCTCAGCGCATGCGTCCGCATCATCGCTCCATGTTACACTTTTTGCTTTGATGTTAAATGTGTTTGGCAAAAGCATTAAATTTACATTACTTCACATGTAGGTAATGAGCCAACACGTTAGCTTTTACTCAGCCAAGACATTAGCATTGCTAATTCTAGCAATTTTGTCCATTGCTTTGTTCTTTTTTCTAGATAATAGTGTGTCATAAAATGTCTGAAACCTCACAAGGACATCAATCTGGGATTACTTAATGACTTAATACAGTTTGAGGCACGTTTTTGATGATTTAGGTATGCTGTTTGCACAGTGCTAACACTGGCTATGAACTTTTATTAATTCTTAGCCACAATAGCTTTGTAGCTGAAGTGCAATCTAAAGAATTAAAGAAGCTTTGCGTGTCAAACATATCTTGCCTAATCAACTATAAGTTGGATTAAGGGTAGATTTGACACTGAGCTGCCTTTTTAAATTGCTGGAACAGGCCTGTGGCACTGCTGCTCATAGCTCTCAGCTCCATCTCTCCCTAAAAGCTCTCCACTGTTGAACGTTGCTCCCCATAGGGCCTCAGATTCTAAGTGCTGGTAAATAAGAAAGTAAATTCAAGTGGTTTCCATCAGCGTGGACGGTGCTCCATCTGCAGAGGGCCCAGCGGTGGCCCGTTGGGCATTCGAGCCACGCTTCGAGAACAGTCCACAGCAATAAAAGTCCCATTGAAAGCTTGTGAAAACCAAAGGCGAAGCTGCCCTCCCACCTAAAGAGATAAATAAAGGCTAGAACACTCTGCATGCTGGGTGGACCAACCCTATCTGCTTCTAACGCCAAAAATGGGGGTGGGGGGGTTATCTCTTATCCCGTTGCCTCTCATTACATAAGCATTATGTTGAGAGCACTGGCCCACATCAGTAAACAGGCCAGGCAGCAGGACGCATTAATCCCAGAGAACATTATGCTCTTTAGTCTAATAGACCAGGTTCATTATCAAATGCCATTTAACAGTCTGGTGAAGATGAATAAACATGAAGAAGAGATGATTTTTATATTCATCAGTGGCTCTGAAATGAAAATGTCCTTCCTGTCAGCTTTAAACAATGTTTTTCTCTCTTTTAATACAGAGTCCTCTCACGATTCATCTCAGCATCAAAGAAGAAAATAAAGAAAAGGTTATCAAAGTGCAATAATACACCAGTTAAATGTTTCAAGGCCTTTTAACACAGGTGTTTACTTTTTTCTGCTTTATCTCTCTTTATGATAAGCCTCTGTAGCATTCATTATTTTGGCCACTCTCTGCAGGCAGGGAGCATTGGCAGCGGCAGCTAATTATCGGCCGACGCTGGACACTTTTCTCATTACGCATCAAAAACCTTGTAGAAGCACCTAATCCTGGAGATTGCTATGTAGCCAGAAAAAAATGTATATGTAAGTGTTTTGTTGTCTTTGCTGTGCACCAGATGTAAAAAAAGCGGAGTGAAAGTTAATCATGGCTTTTCCTCAGAGAAAATCCTAATGTGAAGCTCTGCTTGCAGTGTTAGCTTTCTGTTAATATGCTGCCAGTTAACTGAGCTGGATGTAGTCGGCTTGATTTAAGCTATTTAACTGCCTATAGTGTCTAAAGACTTTAAATAGAATGTAACAAGACCGCTCCAAAGGAGTAGTGTGGTTTATGCCATCCATTTATGCCTGATAATGTGGCATACAAGCTATGCCACTGTGGACATAATTTGAATTTTCAACTCAAAGACTCTGAGCATAATTTGCTTATTGGTTTTATGTGAATATACAGGTATAATTGTTTTCTTCCGATAACGGGCTGAATTAACGGTACCTTGCCTTATCTCTCACATGCTCTTATCTCAGGCACATCTCATTTTACCTTGCTGGAGTTTCATGACCTTGAAGGTTTTTGTCGACTCCAACCAAAGCAGACTTTCCCTAAGATACCAACCTGATTAATTTCATATAAGTTTGCACTGTATTAAAAAAGGCCTGGGGCATGTTTAACGTTACGGCATGTGATTTCCCAGTGATTCTTTTCCTGCCCTAATATATGAGCAGAGTGAACTGAGTGCAGTGGGAATGTATGTTTTAGCTGATAAATGTCAGGCTGTGTGAGCTGTGAGCTGTGATAGGAGATGGAGGGGGTTAGACCCATCTGTTCATTGGGGCTCAGGGGGTGATGGTGTTGCTGCTGGTGCTGGATGGAGATTACATTATTGGTTCATTAGCCCTGCTGAGTGCCAGGCTGCAGGTGGAGGAGCTGAATGACTTTGGGCAGCAGGTAGGAGATCCAGCTGACCACTGGCCATCTCTGCTCTGACTGGCTACCAGGCATTCAATATGTCATGTCCTTCGCTCGCTCACTCTGTTCTTCTTTATTTTCTTTTTTTTTTGTTGCCATCTCTCTTTCTTTCTCTCTCTATTTCTCTTTCTCACTCTTTTTTTCTCTCTCTCCCTTCTTCCCTTTCTCCCTCAGTTTTCTTTGCCTTGCTCCTTCTTTTTCTATTTCTTTTATTTTTTTCATTCTTTCCCTCTCTGTTGGTTCTCTCTTGCTTACTCTTTTTTCTTTCTTTTTTGCCATCTCTCTCTCTCTCTCTTTCTTTCTGTCTGTCTTTCTTTTTGTCACCCTTCTTTTTTCCTATATTTCTCTCTCTATTTCTCACTCTCTCTCTCCCTCCCTTTCTCGCCTCAGAGTTATTTGCCTTCCCCCTCTTTCTTTCTTTCTTTCTTTCTTTCTTTCTTTCTTTCTTTCTTTCTTTCCTTTTTGCCATCCCTGTCTTTTTCTCTCTCGCACTATTTTCTCCCCTAAAACTTTTTGCTTCTCTCTTTCTTTTTCTTTCTGTCTTTTCTTCTTGCCTCCTTCACTCAGTTTTTTGCCTTTCCCTCCCTCTCTCTCTCTCTCTCTCTCTCTCTCTCTCTCTCTGTATGTGTGTCTGTCTCTCTCCCCCTTTTTCTATCCTAGAGCTCTTTGCCCCCATCCCCCCACCCCCCATCTGTACTCCATGTCACATCCTGTCCTCGTCCTGACTAATGTGTTTGCATCTCCCCATTAGTCTTGAGTTCTCAAGTACTTCATCATTCGCTCAGAATTTTTAACTCCATCATCTTTCATATCAGGAAGAGCAGTGAGATTGGTCATAGGGGTTAGACCTGCGTCATATTGGTGTGATAGAGCTTATGCATTTAAAGTTACATTAGCATATTACAGCTTTCTGTCATCAGCATAGAAAACTTAAAATCCCATTAATGATTATCAAGCAATATGTAGATATGTACAGTCCAAATAAGGTTTTTAAAAATACTTTGTGATGCTTTTATCTTAAGCTAGCAATTCAGGTAAATTGATTTTGAAATTTTTAGATTTTGATTTTACTACAAAAGTTTTCAATAACGTATTCAAAAATCACAATTTTTGGCCAAAATCCACTTAAATCATTTCCTAATTATAACTTTCAGGAATGGTTGTGAGGTCAGAGATTTCCACCTCTAATCTTTCACTGATCACCATCTCTCCATCTGCATGCTGGTCCACCTGGGGAACACACACACGCACACACACCCATCTGACCTTCTGTTTGAGCTTTATGCAGGTTCAGCCACGTCCCGGCGGGGCTTGTTGCTGAGCTCTAGAGTTTGGCTCAAGCTCAGACCTCCCATCCAGTCAGAGATAACACACAAACTGTTAGACTCATAGCGAGGCCTCTCTGCCTGCATGATCCCAGCCTTCTGACAGATACTTTGCTCAGCTCTCTTCCCCAGATAACGCAGCTGGCTCCTGCTATGTGTGTGTTTGTGTGTGTGTGTGTGTGTGTGTGTGTGTGTGTGTGTGTGTGTGTGTGTGTCAGCAGCCTCACTTAATTATATCACAGCACTGACATGCCCAAGCCCTTGTTATGCCCAGAAGCGGCATGAATCTCTTAGACGCACATCCTCAACAGAGAGACATAGTTGCCAGATCATGCAAACTTACAGAATTTTGGAAAATAAGATATAAATAAACTATATTAGTCTTAATAAATACTGAAGTGCAAGAGAATAAATGGCACCTTTCTCATAGTGAGCATAAGGATATATGCTGGTGTGAAAAGGTAAGGGGACCTAGAATACGTTATTCTCATAATACATAAATCACTCTGTATTTCTCAGGTAATTTTTTGAGGTTCAGAAATGGATAGTCTGCTTAATAATAACTGATTACATGGCTTTTCATGAGTTGACTCAACTTAAGGACACCAGATTTCATCCTACTCAAACTTCTTAGCTGTTTCTAGTTGTACATATCAGATATATAAACAACAATTATCCTCTTAGGCTTCCAGATATAGGCAGCTAGGTTTGGGTGAATTATTAGACAGTTGCACCACATGAGATTTTGCACAAACACACACAAACACACACACACACACACACACGCACACACACACACACACACACACACACACATATATATATATATATATATATATATATATATATATATATATATATATATATAGTGTGTTACATATTTATGGACACAATTTCTGGGTTGCTTCATGTGTTCCTGAATGGTGCAATGGACTCATAACCTCTACAGGAGTTTGAGCCCCACCTCAAATGAAAAGTTTATTAAAAATTCTAAATATTAAATATTTAATTTACCCAAATGAGATGCAGAACTAAAAAATTAAGAAAACTTCTCACTCAACTAAGATGTTTGAGTTGGGTAAACTCCTCAACTCAAGTGTCCTCAACTTGAGTTAATTCAAGAGAAGCTATGTGATCAGTTACCATAAAATTATGGCCTTTTTTTAAGAAATGTCAGCAACAAAAAGGGCCACATAAGATTGTTGGGAAATATGAAAAAAGTGACATATCAAAACTAACGGAAAACTAAATTAAACTTTAGTGTGGCATATTGGAAAAATATGTATAGTATGTATGTATACAGTATAATACATGATATGTGTAATATTCAAGATGTGCCATAATCTTTTGAACAGGCCATATTTTTTCCAAATAGGTTTAAATTCAGCAAATAAACAGTAATTTTGCATTAAAATGTGCAGAAGTGTGTTGTCTGTAAGGGAATGTATGTATTTTCACTTAGAAAATCAACAAGCATGTCATTTGACCAGGGGTGCCCAAAATTTTGCATATGACTGTATAATAACAGCCAAAAAAGATGAATAAGTGAATATTATGAGTCTGAGAAGACATGTACGAAGAGGGGTTGTATTTCATTCATGCATATGTCCATTTTTAATTTTAATTGTAATTATTTCTATATTATGTGAACATGGGAGCTATCTTTTACTTTGTGTGAAAACTTTTTGATGAATGCACTGATAGAAATGCTCCTACATCACTTGGAGTAAAACCTCTTCATATTAATGGACAGTAATAATTATTTTCCTTTCTCCTACAAAGTCACCATTTTGGGGATGCAGGTTTTTTGTAGAACAGCAATGATATGCAAAATGTTGTGATATGACTTAATGCAATATATTGCAATTTATTACTTTTGAGTGCAAAATTTTGTCACTCCAAATCATCTCGACTGAAGGTTTTGCCCCTACCTTCTCTTCTGCATCGTCATTGCTGCCTTTAGCATCTTTCATGAATTGGTGTCACCTGTGTTGTTGGACTGTGTTTGTATGTCATCTTGCTTTAAGTCTACTTTTCTGGCTTGGAGCTTGTCTACTTTCAGTTCATCTTATGTATGAGTTCACTCAGTGTGTACCCCTGCCTTTATAATATTGCTACAGATTGCCTCTAAAATAAAGCTCTTTTATCTAATAAATTTAACACTTTGATCATTGCACTACAATCCTTTTCATAAAAGCAAAAGAGAACCATGCATCAGATAAAGTAACGTTGTACAATCACATATTTAGCAGATGCTCTATATCAACAGTGAATGCAGCATTAAGAGTCTAAACATTGAAAATACTACTACTAATAATAATTTTAAAACAAAATGTGTTTATATCCTATTATCATGATACTGCAATACTATGTTGTATCATTTTTTTTCTTCCACCCCTAGATCTGAGAAATTTTCTATTCTAGCAGAGAAGGACAGTTTGCTCTGTACTACCTGTCCTGTTTGTTCCTCGCCAGGCTTGTGAAAATATGAACACATTGCCATGCTACATTAGCCTTGATATGATCCAGAATGAATGTTTGAAACTCCCCATTACCTCCTGCATTTTGATTCTCAGCTTGAACTCCTTGATATTTATGATAATGACAGTTTCATCATGCAATATTCTCTTAATATTCTCAGGCAAAGCCAGGCCAATCCAGTGCCCCTTGCCTTCATTTGATAATGTGAATAGTCTCGGTCTTTCATTAGCAAATGAGAGAGGCTGGACTAAGCCTCTTTCTCAAATCATCCTCTGTGGCCGGGCCCTGTTGGTAAACATTGCATGCTATCGGAAAAAGAAATGATGCTCTCTGCGCGGCAAATTGCAGTTAAGCAGCAGTGATTTAAAACTGCATTAGGGATTCTTGGGCTGACTCAGCCGATAAACACTGTCTCACGCGGATGGCTCCGGTCTCCCCTCACAAACACTGTTTGTCACGCCGCTCAGCGGGCTCCTGCTTTGCCTGTCTAATGGCACTCCTTTCTCTCTGGATCTTCTTCATTGCTGACAGATCTTCAGGTAGCGTAAAGCCTGCTGCAACTTCCTGCCAGTCGATCCGAGCAAGTGAGCTCAGAAGGCAAAAGCAATTTTGACAACAACAATCATGAGTGGCGGCTGCGCTGTCACTCAGCACTCTGTGATGTATTATGAATGTTAGTGAACCTTTGGAAGTCTAGAATTGTTGGTGGTGTTGTTTCAGTATGCAATACTGAATTTGCAATTCAGTACTGCAATTCAGTACTTCATTTGCACTACATCGTTATTTCAATGAGATTACATGATCACAGATGTATTTATATACATTCAATTTATGTTTGTTGCCTGCATTTCCAGCCGTTTCGATGTAAAATGTGATGGTTTATATTTTTGCAAAACAAGAATACGCTAGAGTAGCTCTTCATTAACCCTTACAGTAGCTTTTCATTAACCCATAGAACACTGCAAGGATGCTGGCAACCCTTTTGCACCCGTTTTATATTTAAATGATGGTCAAAATCTATTACTTGTCATAGAGAGCTTTGGTAAAATTGTAACAGGGAGCGAGGAGGTGGACGCATATGCAGAGATAAGCGAGATTTATTATGGGCAAATCCAGGGTCATAATCTAAACGGTCCAGGTTTAAATAGCCAATACAAAGAGCAGGAGAGACAGACATGACAAAATGAACACAGGCATAAACAACCAACCAAACAAACAAACAAACAACCAAACAACACAGACAGAGCTTCAAACAACAAAGACCAGCAAACACAAGGGGAAAACACAGGGCTTAAATACATAAGGGTAAAGAGGGACAGGTGCAAACACAGGTGGAGACAATCAGGGGTGGAGTCATGAAACAAGGGGGCAGGACTAGAAAACCAAAACAAATGCACATGGAGTAGTGGGAGGAGCCAACCGTGACAAAAATGCTCTAGATTGTTAAGACTTCAGCGAGTGACTTCTCCACAACTTGCGGCTCAGCTTTAATGATCTAAGCAAAACTAGGCCACATAGGCTCATTAACATAGCATACATTTTCATTGGTTTTCAGTTTGTTTGGTACTTACTTGCACAAGCTAATGCATTCTTGTATTTCATTTTACCGCTTTGGTTTCAGTAGCCAACAAGAATGACAAAGCTGTTTATCCTCATTTTCAAACTGCCTAATCCTGCAGAATACCCTGCAGCACATTGCGCAGTAAAGAAGGAAGCTTGTGATGCCCCCTAAATGCCCCTATAAAACACTATAAAGACCATGCCAGTACATTTACATTGTTTCCTGAAAAACATGTAAGCTCTAGTGTTTTCTCAAGACCTGTGGGCACTTATACAGTGTTTTTCAAAGGATTACTCTCTTTGATGTGCTCATATTTAAAGGAATATATTAAAAATAGTTTCCTTTTTTTTGCACATTCCAGAGATGCTGCAGTAAGAAATGGATCCACTGTGCTTGGGGCTCTAGGGGCTAACATCTAATCGTAATAAAATATCTGCGCTCCCCTCAAACACAAATGAGGTCTTGATTGAAGGAGACTGTGCCGCTGTCAGGTATTCAATGCATGTTTCAATTAGTTATGAGTAGCAAAACTCCCGAAGCTTATTACAGCTCATTACAAGGCCTATTATTCAATAACTACATGAGAAACTGTTATTTTTAAGTTACAGAAGTGAGGACTAGACATCTGGACCCACTGGCACTCTTGGGTACTTAAGGGGTTCATATAAAATTACAGCATGCTTTTTGGGCCACAGCCAGCCACAACAAGGCTGCAGGAGCTTTTGAGGAGGGAAATGCAGAAACCCATTTCCACCCCATATCGCCTCCTGTTTTCGAGAGGAGGACTCCTTCTCTACTCAATCATATTTTGTTTACTCTCCCAATTGCACGTCTGCGCGGTTAAGCCGCACAGCCTATTGACAAAATGTCTGGCGACTTGGGTTGGTGCGAGTTCGCTGTAGGGACACGGGCAGCAAGAGCTCATGATTGGCATCCTTATAGTTTACACACCGCTGGGTAATGTAAGCAGTGCTGTTGACAAGAAAGGTCAATTTGAAGAATTGTTTGGCGCAGTTTATTTTTACAAAACTAAGGCAGTAAGTAGATGCCATATGGCAGTACGTTTCAAGCTGACTGAACATCATGCTGAATACTCATCTCGCAAAAATCAACTGAACTTGCAGCATATGACAGCAAATGACACTTGGCCTGGAGGTTTTTCATCCACACAAATCAGTTTATGTCGGTGTCGAGTGGAACATGTCTAGATGTTGGTAGTGTTGACAGTGGTTGACATGACACATTACTATGCGCATGAGTTTCCTGATGAAACTGTTATTTGAAAAAGGTGAAGCAAAATAAATAAACCCTGCTCAAGCAAACTGCACTGAAATAGTAACACATATAGTTTACTTCATTCTAATGTTTACAACAAGATCACATAAATTAAATATAGTACGGTTCAGGAGTCTGAGACTCCCCCCCCTTCATTTATTTAATTTTCAATTAAATACAAATTATACATTTTTTGGCATGTGGAAAAAAGCAGTAACTTGAACAAAAACGAAATATAATGTCATTCATTTTAATATTTAGTATCCACCTTTTGCCTTTTTTACAAGTTTTTTACTTCTACAGTTCAGTCTTAGAAGTTGGTTGCATCATACTTATCTCCCAATCTAAGTAATGCCAAAACATTCAGTCGTGGCTCTTTTTCAGCTATTTTCCGTTCCCAGTAATTGTTTCATGACAGCGACAAGTTGTTTTAAGTTGTTTTCTCAGAGTGGAAGGAAGGATGGGCAGAAGCACTTGTGGTTTTTCTCAGATCTGAAGCAAAAGTGGAGCTTGATTTTCTCCTCTCTTTTAAAGATGAAAGCTTTAGGTGCTGTTTCTCTGATGGTGACTGTTTTAGCGGTCTATGAGATCTTGTTAGTACATTCTGTTTTCTCTGTATCCTTTAATCTTTTTTTGAACTTTTGGAAGCTCCTTTTTTTTTTACTCATTTTCCTTTGACTATCCCCTTCATTATCCAATCTCCTCAGAAATATCTCTTAATCTTAAGAACACATTTTTTCTTAAAACCCAGTTATGCAGTTTTCACAAAGATTCTTGCATTCATTTTCTCATTTGGGATTGGTTCTTAGGTAAAAACAGAATCTACTCACACACGTAAGCATAAAGGTGCAAACGATGTTGTGGTTTAAGAACTCAGAATGAAGCTGATACTTTTTTCTTGGAACCTTGCTCAAGATCCAGTTTAAGAAAAAACTTAGGACGATATTGGTGAATGTGGTTCATTATGCTTAATGTTGATATTTACTGAAAAATAAATAAGTGACGGGTGGTCCTTGACATTTGCACAGCACTGAATATTACATCAGTGCAACTATGCTGAATATTACATCAGTGCAACTACTGCTAAAATTAAGTAAACTGAAATACAAAGTGTAGCTGCTATAATACTGTTGTGATGGTAATCGTAATCGACTGTGTGGATTTCATGGGTTAAATTCACCAGTGATTTTAATGCTCTGGCACAACACCTCCATTAAGATCTGAAACTCCGCAGCAATAAAAACAGACGCTCAGTCCCTCAACCTATTCAGCAGAGGCCTGCAAACAGAAGATGAAGTAGACGTGTTTCCACTCTTTTCCTCTCCGTCTGTGATGTGTACCGTCAGAAAGCTGCAGCCGTGCCCGGCCCGAGGCAGATGAAAGCCAGCGCGGGTGAGCACACCTTCAAAGAGCGTCTGCACAGCTCTGAGAGGAGCTGTCCCTGCCAGTGTGAGTGTGTATGAAATCCCCCGACTTCTCCAAAGCGGGATTCAGGAAGAGAACAGTGCCTTAAATTTGATCAAAGCCTTCGGACTGAGAGGCTTGTAAGGCCCGGGGTGGGTTCTGCCCAGCCCTTTCTGAGCTTTTGTCATCTGTCTGTGCCAGGGCTGGAGGGGCTGGAGGGGAGAAGGGTTAGAAAGCTGACAGAAATTGATTTGGACGAGCCTCTGACGCTTTGGACATTAAGCCAAACTGTCATTTCTTCATATTCACATAGGGTTCGGACTCTAGGGCATACTAGTTTCACATTCTGACCATCAGCTGATGTCAAAGGCGTGAACGCGTCAAAACCAGTCAGGCTTTTTCTTTTTGTCTGAAGGTGTTAAATTAAGGTTGGCCCAAACAGCTTTTGAATCTACGTGCAGATGTTTTATTCAGTGAGCAATAAGCCTCTAAGTTTGTCTGGAATACGTAAGAGTCCTCTTAGACAGGTATATTGAAAAATGTATACCAACATAACAAATACTTGTGTAGCCCCATTCCGAAGTGTTTAGCATTTTGCCAGCAGTGCAACTTTGGTTTTGTAACTTTTAACTCATTACAGTCTGCCCAAGAGTAGTGATGATTCATGTCCATAGTAAAGTGGATCAGTGGATTGGTGGAATGGAGCACTCGGGCTGACATGTAGAACAAGCTTCATGCTGCCTTTATTGGTTGATTAACAAACACATTCAGATTCAAGTTTTGATCAAGAAACCCTTATTATTAATTTAATCATTTAAATCATTTAAGCCCTTCTTATTGCAATGCAGAAATAGGTGCTTTAGACATTGAAAGTTTCTAGCTGGTTTAGGCATTAAAGGGTTAAAATAACTTTTACTAATAGAAATACAATAACATGCTGTGCATAATCCCACTACTGTTTTCATGTTATGAGTGGCTGTCACGCCTCCCTCCAGCTCTGTAGTTCTGAGAACAACAGTCTGCTCCTAGACTCCAACTACCAGGGTCCCCTGGGAGATCATGTGATTCAGAACGCTCAGGCATCAGCCTATCACGGATCTTCCTCACCTGAATACTGATTTGTTCTACCTGTTCTCTACTCTATTTAAACTGTTTAGTTTGCTGTGTCACTTTGCAAAGTGTTGGCCCTGTTTATCAGAGCTGATTGAGTAGGTTTCTTGTGTGTTATTCTCTCGTGCACTGACCTTGTTTTGTATTTTCCAGCTCTGATTTTTGCCTGAAACTTTTGGTTTGCTGTGTTTGCTTTTGCCTGCTGGTTTTTGAACTGTGCTTGGTCTCTCTCTTGCTCTCTGTTTTCTTCATGTCCCTTTGGTTTGGAAATCCTCTCGTTCTGGTTTTAACCCTCATCTGTTTACTGACTGTGTTTGAATAGTCCTGTTTCAGGTGAAGTCTCAGTAAGTGAGACTATCCACAAGTGTCTGAATAGCTCATGTTACAGAGAACGAATCAGAGAAATTCCAATAACATTACTAAGAAATGTACTGAGTATTGAGTACTAGCTATGTCTCCATTTGGTAATCTGCTTTTTGCTTGACAATATAGTAACCCAAGCCGAATCAGTTCTTCTCAGTTCTTATCACTCTTTTCTTGCTCCCTCCCTAACTGAAGCCATGCAATATGGACTGTCATGTCTATTCTTACCATCTGAAGGACATCAATACAGTTCAGACCTGCCATTTTAATGCTGTGACTAGTGGCCACTTGGCTGCTTTCAGCAGCAGTTGTAGTGGATCTCATATCAGTTCTGAGTCTGGGTGATTATTATCATTAATTCAAGAGCCCTTGGAGGTTCTCCTTCACTGCGCACACATGCTCACACACACAAACTTCCATTCAGCCCTGTGTTCGGCTATGGTATGCCCAGCCATTATGCTGCAACCCGTCAAAAAGAGCATTTTGCACTTAGACACGAATACAGCGAAGACCACACAGAATCTGGATTTGATGTGGTGTGAAATATAGGCCACTGTTAGTTTGCATACTGCTTTTGAAGGCGGTGCTAGCGTGCCATGCGTCTCTCTAGGCTGGAGAAAATAGGCTAACAATGATTGCGAGGCGGTGGTGCTTGCAATGATTTGAGTGTTGATGTGGTTTAAACTGTGGTGCATGTTCTAATAATGCACTTTATTTTTCACTGTAGCATTTGCATTGCAGCCATCTCAGGTACAAGAGGCCGAAGTGGTCAAGATGCACCATAAATCATTCTGCCTGTGGAGGTGGACTGGCGACCTGTCCAGGGTGTATCCTGCCTTCTGCCTCATGAGCGCTGGGATAGGCTCCAGCACCCCTTGCGAGCCAGAAGGAGAAGTGGCTTAGAAAATGTGTGTATGTGGAAAGGCTTTTCAAGATTTTAGAGGGGTTTTTTTTGAGAATTTTTACCCTTTCAATCAAAAGAGCATTTAATCAGGGGCAGATAATAGCGGAGAATGACTGGCTCATAATCTATGTGTCAATTCATCCCAAAGGTGTTCAGTGGGATTGAGGTCAGGGCTCTGTGCAGGTCCTCTGGATTTCTTCCTCATCAAACTCACAATGTCTTTATGGACCTTGCTTTGTGCATGTTGGAACACAGTTGTCTAAAATGTCTTTGTGTACTGAAGAATTAACAAATTGTACTGTTGGTGTTATATATTGTTGAGCTGAGGTGGTTCGGGCATCTGGTTAGGATGCCTCCTGGACACCTCCCTAGGGAGGTGTCACAGGCAAGTCCACCTGGGAGGAGACTCCGGGGAAGACCCAGGACACGCTGGCATGACTATATCACCCAGCTGGCCTGGGAGCGCCTCGGAATCCCCCTTGGAGAGCTAGTGGAAGTGGCTGGGGAAAGGGAGGTCTGGGCCTCATTGCTTAGGATGCTGCCCCGGCGACCCGAACCCCCGGAGAAGCGGAAGATAATGGATGGATGGAAGGGTTATATATTCTAGTAGGTGGTGTTCTCCTGGTATCCACCAAACTTCGATTCATTCATCAGACTGGCAGATAGTGATGAGTAATTCATCATTCCAGAGAAGACATTTCCACTGCTTTAGTGGTGGCATTCTTTATTCCTCTCCAACCAACACTTGGCATTGCACATAGTGATCTTAGGCTTGCATGCAGCTGCTCTGCCACCCCCCGATGCTTGTGCTGTTGTTGCCAGAAGCAGTTTGGAACAGAGGACAGACAATTTTCACTAGCTACATCCTTCAGCACTATATGAGTTTGCATTGTCTAGGTGCATCGTTTGAGGCTAAGATGCTATTGCTCCTAGATGCTTCCATTTCACAATGACATAAGGAAAAGGGGGCATCCTATGACAGTGCTCCACATAAAGTTGCTGAGTTCTTCTGTATCATCCGTTTTACTACCAGTGTTTGTCTGTGGAGATTGCATGGCCATGTTGATTTTGATTTTATACATCCCTAATAAGCAGGAGGGGTGTCCACATACTTGTGGCCATATGGTGTACATTTACTCTAAACATCTTGCTCCATGTCTATATTTCGCTAGTCTTGAGTTTTTGTGTGTCTAACTCTTCCCAAACTGCTCAGACTCATTGGAATTGAAGTGTTGAATAGAATCGTGTCAATAGAAGCATTTGTTTTGGACTTGTTTTGCTGCTGTTTAATTTGTCTGTCTCACTATTTGGTCAGCTCTGTTTTCCTCCACTCAATAACTGCAGTAGCACCGTATTTTCCTCAGCGTCCCTCCCTTTCAGCATGCGCATGGGCTTTGGCCTGCTGTTTTCTTTGTTGGCAAAACGCGTCGGGAACCAATAACGTGATAACGCAGGAGTACAAGAATGATTTTGTGTTTATTTTTAATGAGCATGCTGTTCTCTTACAGAAATTACGATAACCAGGCTGCATCTCTGAGTCAAAACAGGATTGTAGGATTGCGTTTTTTTACAACAGGAACACAGGGCCTCTGCTTGTAATGGCAGCTTTCCAAATAGTCCATTTCATTTTAGTTTTGCCACATGGTGCTTCTTTGTCCAGTCTTTTTTTTGTTTTTCCAAGACATCGGTTGGATTGCAAATACAAGAGGCATCAAAAATCTGGGGTGGCATTCATTTTTGTTCTTAAAACAGTTGTGCTGATTTGGGTGGGATTTATTTTTTAGCATGGAAGGATGTAGCTGTTGACACAAATAATGCCTGCAAGATTTAGGGAGGAGAGAAGGGAGCTGAAGGATTATGATCATTATTAGGTTTGCTTTAAGCTATGCGCTTTCACCTGCAATGCCTTTAGGATGCAATTTTTTCTTATTTGTTTGCTTGTTTTTATTTTTTGCTCTTTGCAGCTATCCATTGCTTCCCATTGGGTTAGTGTACACAAAGTTATGCAAAAACGAGTGCAGATTTGACCTCCTTTAATGACGTACAATCTACTCTGCATCTGTTTCATGAAACCTTCATACGGCATTGAAACAAGCAGGGATCTGAGTGCAGATGGTGAATCAGCTTCAGTGCCTGAAATCAAGCACTGGCTTACCAAGATCTCATTTATATATAATTTAGATTATTTGTGCAGATGTTTCGGTAGGGAATCAAAAAACAGCATTCAAATGGTTTGTGAGCCAATGGCTGAGCTCGTCTGAGTTTGAGATCGAGCAGTGAGTGCATTGCTCCTCTACTAACTAAACATAACAGTGTTAACATTACGACAACTGGAAAGAATAAAATGTGAAATAAACAAACTTTCTTTTTTAAGATCACATGATTGCGTAGCACGATTATTTTCATTTAAAAAAAACAACCACTGTATTATTGCTATGCATGTTATATAATTATCAGTATTTGTGTTATTTCCTATTTTCATTCTTCCTACTACTTTTTTACGATTAGATTTAACCATACATAGCTTTGAGGAGTAAGAGCTAATGTCTTGTGACTTAGTAGCTTCCACTCTATTGGAATCTGCTGCTGTGTAAGGGATGTAGATTCATCAAATAAGTAGCAATTACGGCCTACAACCGTTGGCATACAAGAATTGTGTTGGATCTATTCTTTAACCTGCTCTTGATTTATTTTGGCTGATTATGCCCAATGGCCTGCATTAATTCCTTCACTTGCAGACGTTGGAGCAGAAGAGGCTCAATCACGTTCAATCACTGATCGCCACTGGCTGTAATTAAATTTTGCCTCTTAACAATAATTACTCTTGTGTGCTTTATTATTTCATCATTGCACAAATCATTAAATAAGCCTTGTTTCTGTCCATTGTCTGGTGGCTATGTGGTGAAACAGAGATGATGAGCTGCTGTCTGGGACTGGGTGTGCTATTAGATTGTTTGGGTGTGACTGAGTGTGATATGAGTCATATAGTCATGCCTCTCTCAGGCCAGAACTAGCACCCTTAGGCTGACATTTCACAAAGGCAGCCCAGCAAGCACCACACAGGAGCCTGAACAGACCAGGGCTCATTGAGGATTGTTGCAGTGCTGTTTTTCACATGAGTCTGGTGAAAACAATCCATCACAGTTTCACAGTATAAGATTTTTCATAAGTTTGCTTTAGTGTGTTTCTGCAAATTCTCACTATCCATTCCTTCTGTGGTAGCATATATTTTAGTTGATATAATCAAATAATGTTTTTCCATAACTCTTATCAGACTGCCTAGGATACTGGGATTTTTCTGTATGAAGTGATATCCTCTGTGTTGAGCTCCTAGCAAGCAATGAGGGATGAAATGAGAGGGCTAAGACCATGTACAGTACCTCACAAAAGTGAGTACACCCCTCACATTTCTGCAAATATTTTATTATATCTTTTCATGGAACAACACTATAGAATTTAAACTTGGATATAACTTAAAGTAGCCAGTGTACAGCTTGTATAGCAGTATAGATTTACTGTCCTCTAACACAACACACAGCCATTACTGTCTAAATAGCTGGCAACACAAGTGAGTACACCTCACAGTGAACATGTCCAAATTGTGCCCAATCATGCCCAACAACCTCACACCATAATCCCCCCTCCACCAAACTTTACAATTGGCACAATGCAGTCAGACAAGTACCATTCTCCTGGCAACTGCCAAACCCAGTTAGTAAAATGAATGAACCCATGATTCCTTTATGTTAAATTATACCATGACACCATTAAGAGAACCTTGCACAGTGTTGTAAATATTAACTAGGCAGAATCAGCTTTCTAACCATATATTTAACGCTATTGATTTAATGTTATCTATTTTAAACTACTAATCCGAAGCACTTACCAAATTACCCACATTGAATTGTTTGTCTTAATTCCACTCAAAAATTATTTGTTTTGTGATCACTACCAGTATACCTATATAATAAACTTAATAATACTTTGTATATAGTAATAATTTGCATATTTATATAGTGCTTTGTGTTAGTAAGAGATAAAATACCATGGTCTAAATTGAAATAACAGCACAATTACAAACAACTGGGGAACATAATTCTGCTAACTAACTAATTGATAGATGTTTTTAGGGCTACATTTAAAAAAACACCTATCAGGTTTGCATTCCTCATCTTCCCTGCAATGAGTTTAGGAGCTATAAGAAAATGATCTTCCACCCGCTGAGCTGTAAGTGATTCTAGGTGTTTGCAGTAAGCCTTATGTGGCATATTATTTTAAAAATATACATATATACGTCTATAAATATGAGATACAGTTCATCACGATAGACTCATCATGATATTTCATGTGAGTCATCATGGTGTAAAGCTGCTACACTCCCTTTTGGTTCCTATTCTCAGCATGAATATGAGTGTTTATGGTATGTGCTGTCCATTTCTCACCCTGCCCTCAGGAAAGACAAATGCCTCCAGTTGTTTGTTGCTTAGCTGGAACTGACAGACAACGCAGTCATTATTTTGCTGCTGATATCAGGCCAAGAAAGGGTGGACCGACTTGACCCAGGGGTCATTTTTTATTGTCCATATACAGTGACGTACACAGTGAAAGTATGTACCAAACTGTATTTACTTCCAGAGCAACAATTCCAGTATCCAGCTCTCACTGGGCTATAATGTGCTGGAAGTGGAGCAGTTGAAGGTCTCACTGGGCTGATTTTGTAGTGCGTGAGAGTTACATAACTATGGGATTTGAGAGAGGCTTGCAGTGTGCAGTGTGCAGTAATGAGTACAGATTGCCAGCCTTGTAAACAAACATGACTTAGAACTCATATTTAAAGCAAAATCACGCACTGTTTCATGGGTTAATGAAAAAGCAGCTGGCTTCGTGTAATGGCATGGCCTCTTTGATTCCAGCCCCTTATGAAACTTGTCATTAATGGTTGCCATTTGATTATATTTTCATTATATTAACCCTTTAAACCATAAAGGCCTGTGTGAGGGTTCATATTTCAGTTGATTTTCTCATAGCTCCATAATTTATATTAGTCACATAGTGGTTACTGATTAACTCACAGTATGCTAACTTATCAATTTATTTTTAAGGAGCCATCCATTGAAAGGTTCTTTAGGGAATGAAAAGTGCATTTTTACATATTTTTACACTTTACATAACTTTCTATATTTGAATTTTCCTTTTAAAATGCAAGTTTCAAATTGCAAGGCTGCGAATTCAATTACCTTTTTAGCATTGCTGATGTATTCAACATTATTCAAGTTTTAACTGTGGAAATTTAACCTAATAATTAATTATAAAATATATATATATATATATATATATATATATATATATATATATATATATATATATATATAATATAATAAAATATAGGACGCTTTAATTGGCAGTCTGGCAAGATACATTCAGTGTTCAAGCCTCAACCCTAAAAAAGGGATGTACTGGTTTTCTTAAGAAATAAAAAGGTTGATTTATAGAAAAAGTCTCGTTTAAATTACAGTTATACGATTGGTCAGAAAAAAATGCAATGAAATGTTTTCTCAGCCCTGAAGTTATTCAGCCCTAAAAATTACAGTGCAATGTTGTTAATTGTACACTTATATTACTTTAAAAATTCTTATTGTCCTTTTACCTGTGCATTTAGGAAATATTTTAGTAATAAAGTGCTAGGGCTGAATGATTCATCATTTTTATGTGAAAATTGCAATTTAAATTTACAGTTTTAAATCCCAAGAGCTATCATTTCAATACTGTTCTACATTATTCAATTTAACTTAATATCACAGAACTATTTAACTCTTTAACATCAAGCCTTGAAGGGATGTTTTGGTTTTCTTAAGAAAAACAAGCTTAATTTATAGAAAATGATCACATTTTAATCGCAGTCACACTATTGCAATTGAACATTTCACCCAAATCATTCAGACCTACAAATTACAGGGAAATAACATAATTTTTCATATACTCCACAAATGTGCACTTGGGCCCCCAAAGCAAAAAGTTTTGGCATCCCTGTTTTATGGCATCACTCCAAAGAGGCTTGTTCGAACCAAAAGAATGTCGTTACTGAATCATAAGTTTTAACTTTAAAAGCTAAAAAAAAATATATACCTAGGATTGAGGAGAAAGTAAGTTGTTGCATTTGTCATATTCATGATAGCCTAGATTAGTAAGAGGACCTCATCTATAAAATGCCAACCCCCTTCTGCCAGATTTGCTTGAAGGAAAATGCTGGATTTTTCATTGTCCATGCTTGTTTTTTTTTTTGCGTCTTGTACACGTGTCACATGAATGTTTTAGTGCCTGCATAGAACTGTTTGGCTGCATAAACAAGCAGTCCAAGATTGCATTGATAAGCCCTGCTTCCTTTTTTTTAGGTTACCCTGTGCTCATTTGCTGCATACCCATATTTGTGTTCATGCTTATCATGTGTCTGTTATGCCTCATCTTCCTGTCTCAAACCTGGGAGAAGACAAGGTAATGAGATTAGACTGGAACATGTTTGCAGTTTCTGATTCATATCCGGCCTCAGCATTTCCTTGCCAAATCCTCAAGCCCCATCCTCCACCCTAAATGCAGGATTAAAACACTCTCGGGACATACGGCTCATTTAGCAATAACCAATAACGCTGTAGGTTATTGCCAGGTTTTCACAATAAATAACCGTAATGTTCACAGTAAAATACTGTGTTTAGCATTATTTTGTGAAATCAACTCATCTAAAGATTTTCTGTTATAACATAACAAATTACCATGAGGTTGGCATTGAGCTCTACCGCACACCATTATGGGATAAGACAGCAAGTGAAAGTTAAACTTAAAGAAAAGATAAACATTGGGATTTCTTTATCATATTTGTGCAAAATGTAAGCAAAGTTACTGTCTATAAAATGTGTATTTGCATTTAAAAATGCATGCTGGGCAAAATATGTTAAAAAAATATGCTCATTTACTCTCAGAAAAAAAAAGGTCATAAACTGTCACTGGGGTGGTCTGCAGTACCTTTAGTCAGGGAACATAATTGTTCCAGATTCTAATCCAATTATATATTTTTAAGTTGTATTGGCTCCATATGCCCTGTATTGACTAGAGTATTTTAGCCTATTGTCCTGTTTTAAAACATTAGACACAAAAATGTTCCTAAAAATCCTAAGTTGGACCTAAAAATCTTGTCCCCTGCATACACAGTTAGACCTAAAAACCATTGTTGTACCTTTGAGAATACATTTACATTGTTTGCATCTTGATTAACAAAAAATGTACCTGTTTTCTGACACAGTTGATATAGTTTTTATTTTACTTTATCTTTTATTTTATTTACTTTTTTAACATGTATACGTGTTTATAGGTAAAAAATCACAAGTATGTAAATTTACGGGAACATTACTGTAAAAATTACTGTAAATTCACAGTAAATTTCCATTAAAAAAAAAACAACAGCTTATGAAGGTCTCACTTAGGGTGAGCCTCTCTTGCCACTGGGGTAGTACCCTCAGTGGTACGTCTTCAGCCCCTTCAGTTAGGGACCAAAATTGTACCATAATGCATTGCAATATTTTATGCTGCATTGACTCCATGCACTTGGATTGTTTTGTTTCAAAACATTAGGTTATGAAAATCTATAAATATGCACCTTTCTTCTCTGAAAAAAACCTAAGGTTCACAGTTGGACAAAAGGTACTAAACTGTCGCTGTCACCTCAGGCACCTTCAGCACCATTGGCTATGGAACATAATTGTACTGTAATCTATTGCAATTATGTTGTTTAAGTTGTACATGTATTCTAAAAAGTAGAAAAATGTACCTTTCCCCCAGAACAAACTTTTTAGGGTACATAGTTGGACCTTAAAAACATTGTCGTACCTTTAAGGATACGTTTACATTGTTTGTACCTTGATGGTAAAAAAAACATACCTGCACAGAACTTCTTTTGTGACAGAGAACAGCAGAATGCAGCTACATCACAGTGATCTTGTGCTTTTTCAGTGAGACTTCATCTTCTATTAACTCATTCACACATGAGCATCCTCCACTTGTTCATGTGAAGCTTTGCATATGTTTGTGTGTTCTAGTGTGCTTCGCTGCATGTTAAGTACCACATGCATGTTGTAGAGGGTCATCAGTAGGGCAAGGGCTGTCCTCGGCCTACCAAAGCTCTCAGGGTTGCTGGGCTCTTGAAAATTCACTACACATGCCTCATCTGCATCCACTCTGGCAGGATCTGCACTGGGCCTTTTTTTTAATTTTTTTTTTTATTGACAGCATGGCAGGAGTGTCATGTGCCTCTTAATGACCTGCACTGCTGCCTGTCTTGTCTGCGAATGAAATTAGAGGTGCTTTAAAGATAAGGTCTCTATTGACTTGGCCTAAGAAGGTGTTGCCCCTTAGAGAATCCCTCAATCCCAAGTGACAGAGGTCCCATTCCTAAGACATAAATTATCACTCAAGGCACTTTCACTAATAGAGGAGGATCTGCAAATGAACAGGGTGTTTCTTCTGATCAATAACAGCATTAAGCCCCAGTTATATAGAATTGCAAATGTGTTTGAAACAGATGGCTCACCCTTGAGAAGTGCTAAGAAGTTTAAAATAAGGTTAAATCACAGTGTAGGGCTATTTTAGGTGTTGTGCTACTTTGTTACATTGTAATACATTGTAATTACAAAGGTAATTACATAATGAGTTTTCATATGTTTTTTATAAAGTTGGATTCTGCACTAATTTCTTTCAGACAATCTTTAAAACACCAAAAAATCTTTATTAAAACAATAACAAAAACATGTCAAAATAGAGAAGGATTTTTATCTTGTCACACAACAATGCTTTTTCTTCAAATTCAAATCATAATAAAATCTTCTACTTACAAACACAAATGTGCTATCAATAGAAAGTTTTAACAGAATTCCCCTGCTTTTATAAGGAGATATGAGTCAGAAATATATTTTAAAAAATGATCACATTCTTTTGTTTTCATCTGTAATAACTATGCTTGCTAATGAGTAACACAAATTCAGTCGCACAAAGAGTCACTGTTGCATGAAGCTGTGAAGATTACAGAACAACAGCTCCTGAACATTGGCAGCAAGTTTTTACAACCTCTGAGCTCACCTGGTTCTGCAAATGAGGGAATGTAGCATGTGGTCCAGAGCAGTGGTCAGACCATTTAACTAGTGCTATTAATGGTTTAATTCCTGCTGCTAGGCGCAAGGCTATACAGCCTAAGTAATCTTCCAGATGGACGTTTCCATCAAAATAAAGGCCAAAAGCCTCTGCTTGGCACAATCATCTGTGTCTCATACGGCCCACCAGAGAGTTTGCTCCTAGCTGGACTTGTTGCTCCATTAAAAGTGCCTGGTGATTCTATCCCTTCTGACAGCTTACAACAGGCATTTAGACCAAGCCCACATGCAGCATTAGTTTCTCATGCACAGCACTTTTATACATCAGGACACAGCAGGTTTTGACTGCTGAGCCTTTGTTCTCTGGGTGTTCTGTTTGTTTCCTGTAAAGGTTTTCTTAAAGTGCCCATATCCTACGAATTTCTTGTTGGTTCACTTATAAAATTTGTGTGGTATTATGCATGAAAAGCCATCATAATTAATTTTATGTGAACATTTTCCCTTACAATTAAAGAGGCTGTTTTTGGTACTGTGTCTTTAAGACTGATATATGTACATGAGTTTTAATTGACTGCCCTGTGTTGTCCCTCATTCAAAGGCAGTCTAGACTGGTAAAATCATAGTAAATGGGCAAGGCTAAACTGCTACTGGATATATGGATATATGCTATAACTAATCCACTGAATTCAAAAGAGGCTGTTTTTGCAGCAAAGTTTGAATACATTGACCACAGTGACCATATCACCACTATCCTTCACAGACCTCACTGTTTACCTATTACTGTGTTCAGTATGAGATTCTTTTCTCTTCTTCAAATAAAGCTCTGCTCAGTCTTGTTCCTCAGTTCTTGGTTGACCTTCTTCATTTATATGCTCAATCCTGTACCTTAGCATCAAGTAATGGAGGCCTTTTTCACATTGCAAAGTTAAAATGGACCTCTATGGGTGGACAGTCATTTAGTGCAGCAGCTCCCCAAGTCACTTTGCTGTCGGTGGTCCTCTTGTCTTTGAATATTGCTGCAATGTCTTTTGGTAATCAATTATGGTCCTCCTGTTAAATTTGTTTATCTTCTTTGATCATAAAGCATCCTTGAGCACTGCAAAGGGGCTATATAAATAAAAGTGATGATGATGATGATATATATGGACTAAGAAGAGAATGGCATGTGGTCCTTTAACAATGTTTAAATACAACATCAACTCTTATTATCTCAAAAAAGTGAGAAAATTTAGTTTTTTCATGGCCATTCAAACCTTTGAAAGGGTGCTCTATTAACAGCGTGGAGACCCATTGAGACTCTATGACAATTTGTCACCTCAGCGATCACTAATGACTGTGGATATTTTTAAGCACTAACCTCGTTTTCATAATTATTTTTATTTAGTAGTCATTATTTTCTTGACTCGTTACCCCCCGCTTCAATCCATCTCAACGTGCTGTTGTATAAATTGCTTTTAAAAGAAAAGCGATAGTGCCATTAACCGTTTTAATTAAGGCCTCCTCCTCATTTGTCTCAGATTTTTAGGCCCCTTTGCGTGTAAGCTGTTGCAGTGCAACTGAATGAATTACCCAATATGAGTGCCGTGCAGATCATTACATGCTCTCTGCTCACCAGGACGAGTGATTCATTATCCACCTCACCAGCAGAGGTATGATTGGAAATTCAATTAGATGATGCTTACCGCTAGGCTTTTGTTTTGACTTTCCATCTTTTGCTACTTTACAGGCACAACAAGGGTTTTGTGTTATTGCTAATAACTCTTACCATTCATAATCTGTTCAGGTACTTTGTTTTCACATTCCTCCCAATCTACATTCCTGGATGATTACTGTTGCATTCACCACTATGAAAGAAGACACAGCTTTTGCTTAAGTCATTGTGCTTTATGAAGCAGCTGGCCACAGTTATGTTTTACATAAGAAGCCTTTGACTAACAGTCTGCTGTAGGTGAATGAATGCAGCAGAACAGTTATGCCAAAGCTAACATGAAAAACATGCTACAGTACTTCTTTTTCTCAGTTTTGCTGATGGTGCTTGCTGAGTTGACACAGTGCTCTAAAATATCACTTCAGAACATCTTTGCTGAAAAACACACCCTGCAAAATTTGTTTTGAATCTGCCAACTTCTTAGGAATTTTTCATCTTAAGAAGTTGCCCAGTCCTTGATAACCCAGCAACACATGCTGTGAGCATCATTTTAACTAGAGATCAAAATGAAATCAGCACTCTCCCACCTCTGTGATGATTCAGTGTTTACAGTCTGGTTTCTGGATAGAGCCACGGTGAGCGGGGCTATTGATCTTGTTTTGAAATGAGAGCAGCCGTTCTTGAGGAGAAGCGGGGAAGTTAAATCCCTAGTCGAGCGCACCTGTTGTGCATAACCTACATTTTGGGATGAAAGGGAGTGGAGGTTTTGTACAATGGGATCTGTCTTTTGTGTCTCAGCTTTCTGCACCCCT
The DNA here is from genome assembly GCF_015220715.1 of Pygocentrus nattereri. Classification (NCBI taxonomy): domain Eukaryota; kingdom Metazoa; phylum Chordata; class Actinopteri; order Characiformes; family Serrasalmidae; genus Pygocentrus; species Pygocentrus nattereri. The sequence continues at coordinate 15,442,618 of NC_051218.1, forward strand.
CCATTTTCCATAAATACTGTGAAAGAGCCAGAAAAGGCTAGCAACGTTGTTTGGTCTAAGGTTGTAACAATACAAACTCATCACATTATGATGCAAAAAAAGATATATTGCGCATTGTAGGGATGGCTGGTATCAGCTGCATTCTGTTAATTACACCATCTATAGCCTTTACACATCGAGCATAATTAATTTTAAAAATCTTTCTTGCACTATTTATTAGAGGTTTTGCAGGGAACATGAACTGACTTGATCAGTCACAATTGCTGTTGGCATGGTGACAACCAAGATGTGGGATTGGTTGTATCACATTAACTAGAGCTCTTTCACAAACATCGAAAGCATTAGTTTGTTCTCTGCTTCATCATGTGTGGTGCTAGCATTTCTAAAAGCAGCTCAAAATGTTTTTTGCTTCTCATAAAACAGAAGATTTGTGGCAGAATATTCTGCATTTTCATATAATTTATTTATGTGGTGAACAAAATAAAAGCAACTCAGTTGTCCAAACAACAGTAGTCACATTCACCCCACACCTGCATGTAAAGTGTCATATGACACACTTCTCCTGTATCCCAACTCCAGTCTTATCAGTAGTTTGTGCAATGTTATTATTTTTCCTCATTCCAGCTTTGTTCAATATGGAGATGATATCAAACCGCAAAAAACTCCAAACTTGCGTAGGATCATACTTAACATGTCAGTTCCCTTTTAGATTACTGTGATCAAACAAATCAGTAATAAGCAAGGACATAGCTCTGATCACCCCTGTTAAACAAAGGAAGACTGTCAGCATCAATGAAGCATTCACCACAGAAAAGTTCTGCTGCTTTATGTTAACAGTTTTATGGTAAAAATCTGCTATTCGGTCAGTTACCGATCGGTTATGATCTGATGATGTACTCAATAATCAGCATATCTCACAGCTGAGTGAACATGGTATGAAACCTTAACCTTATTCATGTTTGTTTTTCTTAACGACGCAAGTAATAGTGGCTTTGTACTTCAGAAAAAACACGTAAAAGCATCTAAATAAAGCTCTACATCAGTGTATTACGATATGTTTTGTTTAATGCTGTGCTGTTTGTGGATTAACATTACTGTAACTGAAGATTTTAGCAGTGTTCAGCAGAAAGTAGAAATAGTAGCCTACATGATTTTTCACATAATATAACAGAAAACAGGATAAAATCACTAAATAACATGTAGTTAAACTGCCATTATTTGAGCCAAATGCTACAATTTATTCCAAGAGTTTTGACAGATTTCATCAGTAATTTCAAATATATTTTCGAAACACACAAACATTTTCGATGGTAAGTTGTCCAGGCTGGAAATAATTGCCTGGTGGCATTGCCAAGATGGCCACTGAGTAAACAGACTTTCCTATAAAGACTTTGAATTTCTGAAGTAAGTTGTATGATGGGAAGACGAGGTAACTATCAAATATTTGTAACTAATTTATATTTATTATCATATAATAGAATAAGGGAAATGCTCTCTACATGTTTAATGACGCAGGCTAGATTGCATCAGAGGTGCACAGAGAGCTCCTGCTAATGCTGTAGTAAATTTTGTTTACTGTAGTAAATTTTGTAAAGTTTGTTACTCTGACAAATTTTCTCTCGTAATGTTATCACACACCTTTTTTTTCCTAGCAGTTTAACACCTTAATAAAATTACTGGGTTTAATTTGGCCAGCCAATTGAAAAGGTTCTGGCTACACCCCTACTAATAAGCACTCAGCAACGTGGCTTCCATTCTGAATGTGTGTAAATGCTCACTCAGAAACTATCATCCCACACACAGGACAGCTTTGAGCTTCTTTGATATATCACTAATAGCACACAGAAAGCTCCAATTCCACCTGCTAATATATTTACAATGGGTGGTGCCACACACCATTTACACACAAAATGTATTGCTTTTAAATAACAAACAAAAATTTATATGTAGTGTTGAATATTGTAAAAATATATAAACCTTCAACACTACATATAGCACATCATGGCTGTAATGTAATATATCCCAATAAACACTGAACAGTGTCATGAACATGAACAAGCATTTGTTTAGACCTTGAGAGTTCACTGGGTTCGGCTGACACAGCACACAAAACTCTAGCTTGCTAGCTCACCTCTCTGAAGAACAACGCTCAACTCTTAATTTAGTAAGGTATCCATACGAAAATATTGAAAATTATGTTGAAATTTCACTTTTTTGTTGCTGTAAACTGTGGGCAAGCGCATTAGTTTGTGTATCGCAGTAAAAACATGACAGATTAGTCAGCTGCAACAGTCCTCTCACTACACACAAAATCACAAAGCTTTCACTGTTTGTTGTTTTGCCCAAGCCCAGCGCCAGAACTAAATCACGAGTGGAGTTTTTGGAAACAACGAAGAGGCTAGAGGAGGGGCTGTGGGGTGGGTGAGAGAGCATTGATGCTGCAGATAGAAAAAAAGACAAAAACAAAAAATGAAAATTTATGCTACAGCTATCCAAATGAGCCACACGTTCACCTGCCCAAACGAGCCTCACATTCACCTGCCCAAACGAGCCTCACATTCACCTGCCCAAACGAGCCTCACATTCACCTGCCCAAATGAACCACACATTCACCTGTCCAAATGAACCACACATTCACCTGTACAAACGAGCTACACATTCAAGAGAGAATCAACAGGAGAGCCACATTTACAGCAAATCACAAAACCTTGTTCATTCATGACAAAGCAAAGCATGCACAACCTCCAATTTTAATTGATGATCAACAGAGCCTTTAAAATTTTTGTTTTTGTTTTAGCAGCTTGCCAGGACTGAAACACACACACTTAAATAGATGGTTCTTCAAGGGTTTAGTAAAGAAAATGGTTCTATATAGATTGTGAAGACTCAAAGGACCCTTTGCATGATTAAAGAGTTCTTTGTAGTGTGCCAGTGTTCTTCAAATTAATGGAGAATGTGTTTAGTGTGGTTCTGTACTGAACCATTGTTACAAGCTTGATATTATAACAATAGAAGGATCCTTTTCCATAAGTCTCTATGTAGAGCCATCTATAGCACCTTCTCCATCAATCTGAAGAAACCTTTCACAATGCCCTTTAATACCCTTGAATCATGCAAAGGGTTCTATGAGTGTTCATGGTTCCATATGGAACCATTTTCTTTCTAAAGAACAATTGAATCATTGTTATTTTTAAGAATATACTACAAAGTAGTGGTTATATTGGGACATGACGATTGGGTGGTGGGATGTTGCTCTGCTAAATGACCCTCTAATGCCAGGCCTGGTTCCAACCTCCTCTAAGCAGTTTATTTTTGGTGTAAGTATTCTGAACTAAATCAAAATGTGATGGGGCACCACTCCAATACTTTAAAAGATGATCGGTCAGATGCCTGCTCATCCCATGTTCTATTCCCAAAGTGGACATGCAGGCATCCCAACTACTAAGAAGATTTTAAACCTCGAATGTACCAACAGTAAATTCAGAGACTTTGGATTTGTTCTTTTAATTCTGCCCCCAGAGGTAAAGGGCCATGTGCATGTCCATATTATTGGGCATAGGAGAAAATATTAGCTGGTGGAATTGGAGTTTACTGCGTTCCACCATGTTTTCTATAACCATATAAAATAAGTATGATGCTGACTTTTTTATTGGCTGCACTGCAATAGCTGAGCATTTATCACTGATTTGTACATCTAGAGTAACAATAAAAAGCAAGTGATGTGTGAAGAATGTTACTATTCAAAATGTCTATGAAGATTATTTTTGGACTACAAAATTAAAGTCTACAGATTTGTAGCTCTGTTAGATCATGTTCTTTGCATATCAAAATAAACACAACAGCAACAGCAAGACTCATTAATGGAGTCACGTAGCAGTTAAGTTACAAGACTCTATTGACGAAGGTGATGGGAGAGGGTTTGAAAAGCACAGGCTAAGCAAACATAATGCAATCAGAAGCTAGATGACTCATGCCATATGATGTATCTTACACGCCGCCTTATTACTGATACATCAGAGACTTTGTTGAAGACCCTTTTTGGCAATAAATAGTTAATTAGTTAATCCTGATGTATCCGTGATAAAGTGGCAGGAAAGATACATCATACGGCTTCTGATAGCATTATGTTTGCCTAGCCTGTGCTTTTCATACCCTCTCCCATCACCTTTGTCAATGGAGTCAGTTCCATTAATGCCCCTGAGCTGAAAGCTGATCTGATGTTTGCGCTGCCTTTCCCCTGCATTAAGGTGTATTGAAGCAGCCCGCCTGTCGTGCTCATGCCACCCATCACACACACTCAGCAGACTCGTCAGTGGTTGTGCTTTGGGGTGCGGATGGGGGTGGGGGGATGGATGGAGCAGCGCTGCACTTCCCTCTCAGATCCTCCTGCTGATGTGTTGATGATGATTTGTTATGTAAGCAGCATGAACGTCAGGTCTTCCTCTCACTTTCCTGCTTCAGAAAGAGAACACAGCATCTCCCATGGCCATTGTGCTCCCTGTCAACAGGAATTTCACCCTCATTCTGTCACTCGGCCCTTTTGCTTCTCCAACTGTTAATCAGTGCCCAGAAACATGTCAGCCTCGTGGGGAAAAAAAGAACGTATGAAATGCTGCGTATTCATCACATTGGGGAGACATGCAGGATAGAGCTGCTTGAGTGGGATGAATGAATTCATCATAGAATGAGAAACGGCGAAGGCACTGCACTTTAGCTACTCAGAAAATGCCCTGCTCAAAGAAAAACGCAAATCTATTCTATTGTAAACACATATTCTCCGCCCATACCAGACCCATGAACTCTTTCAGCTTTGAAGGCTTTTCAAAGCGGCTCTCGTCGACTATGTCTTTCTGTTTCGTCAGCTTGCTTCAGTCACCGGCTTTCATGTCTTTCATATACCATAATTAGAATTGTCGCGTCCACTCTGAGAGCTGTAGGTCTGGCAGGTTTAGCAGGTTTCCCTCTTGTAATGGGTGTGTCTCGTGGCATGAAAATAACACAGCCTTAATCACACGACTACATGACCACAAACAGCAAGGACCAGGGTGCTTTTACCAGCATTCCCAAGGTAGTTAAACCACTCTGCAGCTTTGCTCTCTTAAAAAGAAAGCTGCCAAATGGAGTTCTTGCTAATGATGTTATACCACTTTTGTTCACTATAAGAAAAGGAAAACTTTCATTTGAGTGGTTCCAAATTTACTTTTTCCTGTTTATCAAAGAACAGGGGTTCTAAAACCAGTGATAAGGGACAGTATAGACCAGTCCATGTTTTTGTTCTAACCCGGCAAACAACACATCTTTGCAAGGTATTCATGGTGCTTAAAGGCTTGGTTCAGGTGTGTGGGGCCAAAAAATGTAATTTAGAGGGATTGAGTTGTTTCAGTTGAATTTCTTACAGAGCCACCCATTGAAATGTTCTTAAAGTCAGTGGCTTTTAAACCAGTTCTCAGTGTCCCTAGGACTGGTTGGAGGGTCCTGAGGAAACATTAATAACAATGGCCATTAATGTTGGTCATTTGATTGTATTTTCATTGTATTAACCCATTAAATTCCAAGTGTCTGCATGTGGGACCACTTTTTCAATTCTTAACTATTCATAATTGCATAACTTATACAGTAATTTCATAGTAGCTACCGACCATATTAGTATATACAGTTTATTAAAAATAAAGGGTCCAAAAATTAGTTGTTCAGAATGATTCCATAGAATAACCACTTTTGGCTCCCTAAACAACCTTTCGATTGAGTGGCTTAAATTGAGCTTCCCACTGAGAATCACAATGGCTCTCAAACCAGTCCTCAGAGCCCCACTGCCAGTTTTTGTTTGTGCTATAGCTGAACTCCTAACACGTTTTACCAGATATTCAGGGTTTTTATTGCTTTTATTTAGGTGTACTGGAAGTTAGTATAGAGCAAATATGTGGACTGGCTGGAAGGCCCTGAAGACTGTTTTGATAACCATTTCTTTAGGGCATAGCCTCTTTGAAAATTGCCATTATTGGTTGTTTTCATATTGTATTTGCATTGTATTAACCTCTAAATATATTAACTTCTTTATACTCTAAGGATCTGCTTATGGGACTACACTTCAATTTTCCAACTGTCATAACTCACCAAGTAATTCAAAAATAAAAGGACCAAAAGGGGTTATTTGGAGCAACACCACAGAAAAAAATTAATTTGTATACCTACAGAACTTTTCAATAAAAGTACTTTTAATTGAGTTTTTAAAGAACCATTGAAAGGTTCTTTAGGGAACTAAAAGTGGCTCTTTTATAGCCTCTCTCCAAAGAACCCTTTTTGGCCCATTTATTTTTTAAGCGTATAGGTCATACAGGACTAAAAGACCTATATCCTAGATGGCAAGGGCAAACGTCCACCTCAGTATGCACTGACATGGGTCGTAATATGTTGTGACTTTGATAAATGTCCCTGCCACAGGGGTCAGTTGTAATTCTGAGAGGGTGAAGGCCCCTGAGCTCAGACCACTTGACTGATCGTGAATGCTCGCAACAGTAGCTGTAAGAGTGTTGTATGGTTTTGTCTCGTATGCACTGCTGTGTATCAGAACCAGCAGCGTTTGTCACAGTCGGAGCCGTGTTGTGACTCCAGTGTTTTTGAGTGTGAGCATTATGTTTTGGCCTTGAGTCAGACAGAGTCGTGTCATGCTTGGGAGAACAGCGCACACACACAATGACCTTATCCTGAATATGCTTCTGAGGGAGCTCCCCAGCAGGGGGGCTACGGACTGTTTGGGAACATAAACGTGAAATTAGCTTTGTGTTACAGACCAGGCTATTCTTGTTTATAGTCCAGCTTTAAACTTAGGATGAGAACGGAAGTAGGAAAGAGATGTTAAATGGAAACAATAGCTCAAAGATATGAGAGCGATAACATTCCTCAGTCTGGCTACAGCCAAATATTGTTGACCGATGTGTGACAGGTGGGACTGCAACCAGTGAGGGAGTTTTTTCTAGCTTCTATGGCTTAAAGAGCGACTGCATTCAGTGTCAGTGCATTTTATATTACTTAGGAGGTGAACAGAAATAGGAAATAGGTGTTAAATGGAATAGTTTGTATAATCTATCCTCACATTTAGGTTATGTATGGTGAGTTGTAATGATTTTTTTTCTGCACATATTGTTTAAATCTCGTTAGTTACGTAATCACACGGACCTCTGATTAATGTGAAAGAAATGAAATGGGGCGTTATAACAAATGGCTTCATGGCAGGGCTGCTCGTTTCAGGTCCTCGCTATAAATTGCGTTTCTGTCATGCTGAATATTGTTGCTCTTATAGAGGGGCAGGACTCCGCCGTGGTCAGTAATGACCCTGTCAGCTCTCTGATCTCGTTATTTATAATGATGGGAAGGCGGTTATAGGCTTTTTCGCCTCCCTCTGGTCGCTGAAAGGCTTGAAGAATCTGTTACTCAGCCTGGTGTTTTTAGCATTGTATAGGTAGGAGGAGCCGTTTTCCTGTGATTGTCTGGCGTTGTTTTATTTTTCCCTACCCGTATTCGGTAGAGCCCCGCCTCCCTTTCGGCGAACTGCTTTGACTAGCCAATCCTTGAGCAGGAGGTGAAACACTACTAGCCAATCACAGCGGGACTTGTCCGAATACAGGTGCGGAAAAAAACCAACGCCACTCGCTCGCTTGCCCAAAGTTGCATTATTGAGTGTCGGTACGTCGCGGAGGATTGTGCTTCCCGAGAGCCCAACGGCTGGACAAAGCTGCTCCACGTTCCCCCGAGCTCAGTCTTCATCTTTGCCGTTTCTTCACTCGGTTCGTTAGCTTCATTCAAGATGACAGAGGAAAAGAATGTTCGCCATATAAAGCTGGTATGTGTCTCTCTGTCTTTGCTCCGACGCCTCGCTGTGCCCTCACTAGTTAAGGGCTTCATCAACGGGAGACGTTAAACTCCTGCTTCGGCTAGCAAAGCTGTTTAACGCTTTCCTGCACGGGGCATCTTATGTTGGGGATATCTGTTGTAACCTGCTATGAAGTATGACATTACAGGGTGAATTTAAAAGCTTAAACTTTTTAATGTATCTGTCGTCGGTTGTTATTAACTAGTTTTGATACCACCGCTGTGTTAAAGTCGATATATTTTGACTGTTACCTCAGAGCCTCTAACAGTTAACTAGTTAGCTAAGTTAAACTGTTAAACGACGTAATTGGCTAAAACGAAGCTAAACCGCTTAGCATATCATTGTAATTCGGGAGGAAAACGCCCTCTTATAGGTTAAATCAGTATTTAAAAAAAATATTTCCAAATGTGTACAGCATCTGGCGGGGACTGAATGTTGTTTTATAATTTCTTACTGTCAGTTAGAAACGGTCTGTGTTGTCGTTTGTCATTCTGGCATCGCGAAAAAGCCGTGTGCATCACGTCTCAGCAGATCAGAGGAATCAGGTTTGGCGGAGAACATTGAATTTGTCAGAGTTTTCATACAGTAGCGATCTTACAGCGTTAGTCAGCCTTGTTTTTGAAAAAGAAAACCGCTTGACACAATTCAAAAGAGAATGTTGTCACCTCTCGATGTCCCAGACACTTCTAAAGCTGTGCTCAAGTTCAGCATCAGATTTGACCAGAAGTTTTCATTTTGCACTTCACCGGTTTGGACACGGCTCCACCAGTTTAACACAGATCTCAGCTGAACAGGAATTCACGGAGACAGCTGCATGAAGCAAAAATCTGATCTAACAGTGTTTTGTCACGCTTTGTCAGACTGATGGCTTTGGGAAAGTGACTTCAAGTCGCCCTTGTATTCGCAGTGTTTATCTACATGGTTAATCTGTAACCAGAAAAGGTTAGGAGTTCTCCACCTGAGTCACCCAGCGGCCCTCAGAAAGCATGCTTATTGAAAACTGTCTTTCATTTCTGCCCCCTTCTTTGGTTATACGTGAACAGACGTATGATGTAAAAATGGTGCAACGTTTACTTGTGCTGGATTTCTTGGTTTCTTTTGTCAGAGAGTGCCAGTCTCGTGTTTTGATGCTGCGATCACATTGACATTGTCTGTAAGTCACCTGTCACCGGAATCCCAGAGCAAGTTTTGATCTGAGAGACCCAGTTCTACATGCACCTACATGCAACTCTTGTTGCTTTAGTTCATAATTAAGAACACTTTGATTTATTGCGACATTACCTCCCTTTCTGTTGTGACACGGATCCTTTTAAAGTATTGTACTTAATACTTGGTGATTTAGTTGTTGGATTGGCACCTCTGGAGTACCCCATCGGCACTGCCGTGAAGGTCATAAAATGTCACTTAGCAGCTGTCATTTTCATGAGCAGGATTGCCCAAATTGATCTGATTTGGTTCTAGGTCAAATCCGTAAAACGTGTCCGCTAACATAAGTAACAGCTCTAATCCCTTGAATATTTATGGCTGAAAAACTGGAAAGCTATTTTACAGAAGCATGAACACAATGGCCAAGCGGTCCCGTTGTGTCCCTGCATATTTATTTTCAATTCAGCCATGTGCTCAGATCGCTGTCAGCTGCACAAAGGTGTTTTAGACTTACTGTTTCATTATGCTTTCCTAGCATCCAGCACAGCGAAGCAAATCAGAGAGAGGCATGAGCAACATTTGAGAGCTGGCTGTTTTTGTGCTCTTTTGGCTTATGTTAGTACATGATGAGCTCTCTCAGATGTCTGACACATAAGCAAAAGCCAGCTCTTTCCTCCAAATAATGAGTCGATTAGGTACAGCATGACAAAGCTGGATCACACTGGCCCATGTGCTTTTATGGCTCTGTCTGCCATTGTTGTTGTCACTGCCACATGAACAGAAGCATGGTAGACCATTGTGGCCAAAGGGCACCCAATCGGACACTATTGTTGTCATTTGTGCTATTATTGTTATTTACTCAGGAAAAAAACCCAGGCAGTAAGGCCAGAAAATGGATTCAGAGCGGCAGAGAGAAGAGGTTGTTGTTTTTAATTGATTCCTTTGTGTGGTAGCATGTATTTCAGAGTGGAACTCAGGCAGAACAAAGTGCCTCCTGACATAATGTGACCCAATATGCAGCATTCGCTCTGTTCTCAGAAAATTGTGGCAGTTATAGTCATAAAGATGAGGATTTCATGAACATTTCTGTCCTCAGGGGTAATTCTGTCTAAAATTACATGTTAAATGCAACATTGTTAGAAAATGATTCTTGCACTGGAGTATAAACAATAAAATCTATCATACAATAATGTGATGACAAAATGTTGTGATCATATTACTCTTCATCTTAGATTTTGAATCATGAAGACATCATGTTTAGTAGGCTAACACCTCATCACAAAAGAAATGTAGCTCAAACTGCTTTCCATCGTCACTCCCAAAAAGGTGTCAGAATTTTCTTTTATACTCTGCTTTGTCAGCTGTCCATGAGCAGTTCTATTATAACATGTCCCAAATTACTAGGCCAGCAGACCACACAATGAGTTACTCACAATCTGGAACATTTTTTGTTCGTCATAACTGACAGATAGCGATTTTGTGTATCGTGCCAGATAGATATCTTCTGTTTGAGAGAGATTTCCAGGAGAGTTAACCTGTATATGTGTTGACTGTATTTGTGTTTTGTCTAAACTGCAGATGTTATTTACCCTTAGAAGTATCCTTGTATGTTGCTTTAAGTCTACGCACAACTATCAGCCTCTGGCATCTAAAGTTTCTCAGTGTTGTTACGTGGGTTCATTTGAAACGGTATCTCTGGTTTGGTCTTCCAGTTACAGCCTCTCACTGTTTTGGGTGCAATCTTTAAGGAGGCTTAAATCTTGACTCTTCATGGTCACAGTGTCCTTAATAAAAATATAACACATTCCTTACCTTATCCAACTGTTACACGTGGTCATTCAAGGTCACATGTTCCAAATCGATAAAGCAGAAGACTGTATAACTGATTATTTCTAAAATCTTGATGATGCATGCTTTAGTGCTAGAGGCCAGGTCATTTAGCACAGTTAGCACAGTTGTTGATTGTAACACAAGATAATTTTTATAAATAAAGAGTGAAAGGATCATATAGCCATCTCTCTGAAAACGTTAGCCAGTCCCCGGCCTGTGTGTTGAGCAGTGGGGAAGTGTCATGCATTATGAATGAGTTTCCCCTCTACAAGCTGATAATTAATTTCAGGAACACAAACACAATAGAGCTCAGGAATAGGTCTTGCTGAGTCCGGCTCTTGTGTGCCGCCTGTTTTCTCACCCTGCTGCCATGGTGCTCTAGTGGTGCCATAAGAGTTCCAGTTTGTGCACTCTGCCGGGATAGAGACTCTCTGCAAGTACTTGACGTGTTTACCGTTTTAGCAGTAACATATGGAGCTTTTCAGGATTTCATTCACTATTCATGCCCATTCTGCCATGATGTCCCCAAGAGGAGCCACTTGGTGGATAGAGGCAGGCCTTGGATAATGAAGTTATGAAGTCACCCATCACTCTGACACTGCTGTACTTCCATACGACTGCACTCATGCTCAGGACTAGACTGAGTGCCATAATGTGTCCCAGGGATGCTTTCACGCTGTTTCCCATCCTGGGGCTATCCTCTAGTAGAGAGCACAGCGTTTGCACATTTCACATCGCTAAGTGTTTCCTGAAAAAATTAGGCCTAATTGGATTTTTGGTGTGTTGTTCTGTGACCCACCCTTTCCAGGACGAGCACTGACTTTCTTGCACCTATATAACCAATACTAGTCAAGTGCTGTAGGGGCAGGATCAGTTTGGTACTGACGATAGCATTGCTCCCTTGATATCTGCTGGTTTAATCCAGCCGGAACTGAGGTGTGATGGGGCACACAGGCAGTTGACTCTCACAGGCCCGCTGACCCTGGGCATAGGCCACATGCTCAGACTCAGCTGTGTCATCTGCAGCCTCTGCTGCCTTCAGCACACACTCCCGAAAGAGGAAATGATCTCTCAGCCACACTCACTGTTTAGTGACATTCAGCCTCGTATCCATGGAGACCCAAATGGCCAGCTCACCCTTTCCTTGGGTGATAGTGGGCATTCTGACAATCTTTGAACTCTCCCATGAAAGGCTTTAAAGGAATATTACAGTGTTTCTGCCCATTGCGTGCTATTATAAGTGCATGTGTGTGGTCATCAACTGCACAATACAGATACGCCAGATAGAGACTGGGCTGAAAAGTGCTGGAGTAGTCTTTAAAAAGAGCAGCCATTCACTCTTCCATCCCACTGTGCTTCGAAAAGGTGCCAACTCTGAAGAAATTAGCGCAAGTCATGAAACAGCGCTTTTGTACAACAGCACAAATGTTTCGGTCCATCCATCCAGCAGCTCTTGTTCAGCATATGCGTTGAAAGCTTAAAGCCCCGTTCATTTATCACCATCCCCTCCGCACCAAGGCTGGTGGCAGATCCGAGGCTGCTTTAGCTTGAGGCTGATGGAAGTAGGGGGTGAACGTATGAGTCTAATTGGCCGTGCTGCTGTGGAGGTGGAGGCAGGCGAGGGGTCAGGAGTTTCCAGCAGCAGCTGAGGGAGGCTCCCGCTGTGGCTGTTAAGAGCCAGCTGCCAGTGTGTGGTTGTTTTTGTGTGTGTGAATGTGTGTTACTTATGATCTCACCTGGCTCTGGGGTTCATCAGCACCGTCATCCACCCTGACCCCTGGGCCTCGTCCTCTGGGACTGATAAAAGGGCAGGCAGGGAGGAACATGGCTGAACATGATGCACTGGAACACACACAGTACTGTGCAAAAGTCAAAGACCACTTTTCATTTATTTAATTTACAGTCAGAATGGCTAGTAAGTAAAAGTTGTTCATTTTTCAACATCAGGAAAAAATAAAATGTATATTTAGAAAGTTACACAGAAGCCACAACCCCTAAACAAAATGTTTTCAGTTTTTTGTGTGTCAGTCCATTTTCTTTTTGGGAGAGTTGCTTTTAGATTTTTCAAAATAAATCTACAAGCTTTTTTACCACACCTCTAAAGTTTAGTCTTAGAAGGTTGTTGCATTTTCTTATGATCTAAGTAATGCCAACACATTCAGTGATGTTCAGTGCGTTGGTCTGAGAACACCAACAGCTTCTTTGATTTTCAGATTTTCTTCTTTCTAATCTATGTGCTTTTCTCAGTAAGGGCTTATTGACAGCTAAACATTCTTTCAGACCCAATAGCGCTGAGTTGTCTTCTTAAAGTGGAAGGATTGACATTATCTAAGCCACTTATTGCCCTGGGGGTGCTGGAACCTATCACAGCGCTCATCGGGTTGAAGGCAGGAAAC